>NC_084618.1:50547210-50617210 GCF_033978795.1 Nerophis ophidion
TGCCATTGTGACAGTTAATAACATCACATCCATGGCAATCAAGATGATATTCAAAGCCTTATGGCATTGTTCCACATCTGTGAGGGAGAGGTGTAGTATTTGTTAGAAAAGGAAACAACATTTATACCTGGCAAACTCGTAATAGTTATTATTTAAACACTATCACGTTTACCTCTGACAGCAATAAAGGAGTGATTGCTGAGGATGGTCTTCGCAGTCCAAGTGTTTGATTTGAGGAAGGTCAACTGACAGATATACAAGTCACTGTCGTCCTTCTGCAGCAGAGACAGTTTGATAGTGAAGCCATGGCCCTGTTCAGGGTGGCTGAAAGGGGTTATGTGAATTCGGCCCTCAAATTCTGCAGCTGTTGTGTTCTTGGCAATCCGTCCTTTCTCCAAGGACAGGTACAGCACATCCCGTTGGCTTCGAAAATGCCTGCCTAAAAGGACTCCTACTGGATCAGGCAACCTGGTGGAGCATGTTATCTCCGAGGAGGAGTCGACGGTCACGACAGACGTGCGTGAAGGATTCTGAGAAACTGCAAGAAAGATATACGTTTTTTTTTTTATTGTACTTGAAGTGCAGTTGATGTTTGTTACAGCATAACAGTGACGACAAGAACACATCCAAATAGACAAAATAAATGTACTGCACGCATGTGTTGACATTCACTGCATCTGAATATACATACATGTTTTTGTGAAAATGTTTTTTTTTCTCCAGAAAATTTAATAAAAAATGTAAAACTAATAAAAATCACACATACATGAGTAATTACAGCCTTTGCTCAATACCTTGATGATGCACCTTTGGCAGAAATTACAGCCTCAATACTTTTTGAATACGATGCCACAAGCTTGGCACACCAATCTTTGGGCCGTTTCACCCATTCCTCTTTGCAATACCTCTCAAGCTCCATTAGGTTGAATGGGAAACATCGGTCTTCAGAGACCACTAGACCATTCAAGGACATTTACAGAGTTGTCCTGATGTGTTAGCTGTATAATTAGGGTTGTCGTACTGCTGAATGATGATTCGTCTGAGTTCAAGAGTGCTATGGAGCAGGTTTTCATTCAGGATGTCTCTGTACTTTGCTGCATTCATTTTTCTCTCTATCCTGAATAGTCGCCCAGTTCCTTCCGCTGAAAACCATCCCCACAGGATAATGTTGCCACCACCTTTCTTCACTGTAGGGATGGTATTGACCTGGTGATGAGTGGTGCCTGCTTTCCTCCAAACATAAAATCTGGCATTTACGCTAAATCTTTGACTCATCATTCTAGAGAATTTAGTTTCTCGTTTTCTGAGTGTCTTTCAGGTGCGTTTTGGCAACTTTTACCAATGCTTCCATTTGGAATATGGTAACTCACAACTTTATTTTTCTTAATAAAATAAAATATATAAAAACATGAACATAGGCTCTTATTTTAACCTCCGCTTGGAAGATATGAAATTGATGACATTTGTATGTGTGTTTGTCAGTAAGCAAAATAGCTCAAAGGAAGATTTGGAAGAAACTTCAGTCAATGTCAGGAATGGGATTAGTAAGAAGTGATTGCGTTTTGGGGGTGATCCTGAACACTGTCTGGATTCAGGATATTTTAAGGATTCTTTGCTTCGCGCTTTGAGTGCTTTCCTAGTTCTGCGAGCGGCCCTCTTTGGGGTAGAAAAATGACTAACCATGGCTTCATCATTAGACAATTTTAAGTTTAAAAAAGCCAGAACCTTGACTTAAATGTAATTGTTAACCATGTATGCTGACCCGGTCAGTTGAGGGATGAGGTGTTTCATTCGGGATGTGTGCATTTTGAGAATATATTTTAATTCCTATTTTTTTTTATTTCCTATTGAATCGTACATGTATGACTTTAGTTGTTAGCAAAAAGATTTCCAATATTTTTTCAAGTACTAGTAAAGATATGCAGAACATCTGATGGAATTGGGGGTTAAATCACCAGAAATGATTCCCGCCCGCAGCCACATCCCAGGGGGTGATCAAGGGTGATGGGTCAAATGCAGAGAATAATATCACACCTAGTGTGTGTGTGACAATCATTGGTACTTTAACTTTTAAATATTGAGAATGATGTATTATGTAAGCAATGCAAATGTTATTGTCGGGTAAAATTGTAAGTCTTCAACAAACAGGAAAAGATGGCTCTGTATTGATAAAACCATTTGCGTTTTGACAGTGCAAAACATATTTGATATTCCTCACCTATCCAGGTGTTCACTCCAGCTGGAATGCTGAGTAATCCAAGCGCGCAGATCCACAAGCCAACTTTTATGCTTCCTATCAAAATGTGATGCATGCTGCAGCTTTGTTGATCACAGCAGACTGACTTGACTTTTTCACACCAATGAAGCGATGTGGTTGACAAAGGAAACACTGCTGTAGCTCTTTAACGCTCTCTAACTTAAACATCTCAACTTTTTCATGGCACATTGTGCCCTTCTGTTCCATTTCCCCCCATAATGTTTGCAACCTTTTTAAATCTTATTTAGGGCTGCCCCCGGCCAAATTGGGTCCCTAAGCAGAATTTCTTTTTTCACACTTGAATACATGAGAAACGATTTTCATAATTTTTTTTAATCAAACTTGAATTTAATTTGATGCACATTTTGTACTAAAATAAATTCATCGAAAAAATAAGTTGTTCAATACTGTAATATACTTTTGGTGCAAAATAATTTTATTATAATAGCGCTTCACTTTTTTCAAATTTTTTAATGTTACAGCCAAATTCCAAAATGGAACAAATTAATTGACCTCTTCAAATGTCTACACACAATACCCCAGAAGGAAAGTTATTTTTTTTAAATTCAATTTATTATAAAAAAAAAACTAACAAATCACATTCATGTAAGTAATCACAGACTTTGCCATGAAGCTCCAAAGTAAGCTCAGGTGCATCCTGTTTCAATTGATCATCCTTAAGATGTTCGAACAGCTTAATTGGAGACCACCTTTGGTAAATTCAGTTGGTTGGACATAATTTGGAAAGGCACACAGCTGTCCATATATAAGGTCCCACACTTGACAGTGCGTGGCAGAGCACAAACCAAGAATGAAGTCGAAGGCATCGTCTGTAGACCTCCGAGACAGGATTGCCTCAAGGCACAAATCTGGGGAAGGGTACAGAAAAACATATTCTGCCTTGAATGTCCCAACGAGCACTAAGTAAATGGCAGACGTTATAGGCACTATAGGAGTCTTTCTAGAGCTGTCCGGCCGTTTTAACTGAGCGATTGGGACAGAAGGGCCCTAGTCAGGGAGGTGACCAAGAAACCACTGGTGACTCGGTCAGAGCTTCTGTGGAGAGAGGAGAACCTTCCAGATGGACAGCCATCTCTGCAGCAACCCACCAAACATGACTGCATGGTAGAGTGGCCAGACTGAAGATATTTCTTATTTCTTAGTAAAAGGTTTGCCAAAATCACCTGGAAGATTCTCAGACTATGAGAAACTCAAATCTCTGGTCTGATGAGGTAAAAATTGAACTCTTTGGCATGAATGGCAGGCGTCATGTTTGGAGGAAACCAGGCACTGCTCATCACCAGGCCAATACCATCCCTACAGTGAAGCATGGTGGTGGCAGCATCATGCTGGGGGGATGGTTTTCATCAGCAAGAACTAGGAGACTAGTCAGGATAGAGGGAAAAATACATGCAGCAATGTATGGAGACATCCTGGATGAAAACCTGCTCCAGAGCACTCTTGAACTTAGACTGGGGCAACGGTTCATCAGGACAACAACCCTGATAACACAGTCAAGACACCAAAGGAATGGCTTCAGGACAACTTTGTAAACGTCCTTGAGTGGCCCAGCCAGATCCCAGACCTGAATCTGATAGAACACTTCTGGAGAGATCCGAAAATAGCTGTGCACCGACGCTTCCCATCTAAACCTATGGAGGTTAAAAGATGATGCAAAGAGGAATGGGCAAAACTGCCCAAAGATAGGTGTACCAACCTTGTGGCATTGTATTCAAAAAGACTTGAGGCTGTAATTGTGACAAGTGATTTCTTAGTTTTATATTTTAATAAATTTGCAAACCTTTCCAAAAAATGTTTTCACATTGTCATTATGGGGTATTGCTTGTATAATTTTGAGGACAAAATTGTATGTATTGCATTTTGGAATGGGCTTCACGGTGGCAGAGGGGTTAGTGCGTCTGCCTCACAATACAAAGTATTGTGAGGCAGACGCAGTCCTGGGTTCAAATCCAGGCTCGGGATCTTTCTGTGTGGAGTTTGCATGTTCTCCCCGTGAATGCGTGGGTTCCCTCCGGGTACTCCGGCTTCCTCCCACTTCCAAAGACATGCACCTGGGGATAGGTTGATTGGCAACACTAAATTGGCCCTAGTGTGTGAAAGTGAGTGTGAGTGTTGTCTGTCTATCTGTGTTGGCCCTGCGATGAGGTGGCGACTTGTCCAGGGTGTACCCCGCCTTCCGCCCTATTGTAGCTGAGATAGGCGCCAGCGCCCCCTGCGACCCCGTAAGGGACAAGCGGTAGAAAATGGATGGATGGGCATTTTGGAATAAGTCTTTGACATAACAAAATGGGGAAAAAGTTGAGCGCTGTGAATACTTTCCCGACACTCTGTACTTTGCTACCGCAACTCTGTCCAGGATTTCAACGAGAACCACTGGGAATATTCAGCAATTACACTTTCATAAGTGAAATTCTAACAGAGCACTAATGGGTGAGAAATACATTTGCATTACAATTTTAAATAGAGCATCTTATCATTCAATAATTGTCATTTTACACACACTTCTTCACATAAACCCCCCCACACGATAAACGAACAGGTCCCCATGACACACCTGCTCTAAAAGAATAAGACTAACAAGTTTCATTTGTCCGACATTTTTAGTCATCAGCATGTATTGATCTTATAAAAGACAGAACACTTATCGGTAAACATAAATTAAAACAAAAATGTTGCCTTGGTTTGTTGTGCTCTGTCCTCATTTGGGTCGCAGTTGTGCTGGAGCCGACCCCGCCAGACTTTAAGAAAGAGGCAGGGTTCGCCCTTGACTGCATGGTCGACGGTTAATCACAGGGCACATACACATTACCAATCATCCACACAGAGATGCTCCGAACTAACAGAGATTTGAGAACAGAATCCTTATTATGAGGTAACAACTAGTACATCAAGCTGCCAAGGCTTGTACCATTACAAAAAAATACTGATCATGTCAATCACTTAAAACTCACATTTTTTCCATTGTTTGATGAGACATCAGGATGATTATGTTGCATACTTATCATTGTGACACTGTTGATGTGTGCGTTCAATGTAGATTACTTTTGAAAAAAATATGTATGTTCAAAGAAACTATTCTTAGTTGGCTAATTGTTTGGTGTTTTGGCCACAATAAATCACATCACATTTGTGACCTTGTCTACACAAAAGTATTATTTCTGCCCATCAATTCAAGAACCCTGATCAATTCAAATGTACTGACAGGTCCTTAACGTATCAAAATAATTTGTGAAGAAGTTCAAGCGAATTCCCAAGCAAAAAAAAGATGTACCCTCATTTAAGTTGTAAAACTAAATCATTGCTCTTTTATCCTCACCACTGCATGTGTGGGGGCTGTAAGGAGGTCGGACTCTGACTCTTATACTTGGTGTGCAGCAGCTTTCCAGCTTGCTGTGACTCCTGGCCCTGAAGCCAGTCTTGATAAAGTGTTTGCAAGGTGTGGTTGACTTCTGGAAGACTGACTGACAAGCTGCTGTAGACCTCCTCCATCTGCCGGACCAGGTTTTTATCCACCCGGCCCACTGACTCACTCTCTGCTTGACCACGGCCGCTCAAGCACCCTGTGAGGATCATAGAGAAGCATGTCAGCAAAAAACAAACAAACCATGACAACCAAAGGAATGAGGTCAGTGTTGCAGTGTTTACCCCCTGGGCAGGACAAGACTTCCACCAGCTGGTAAGGCACCCGTCCTTTCCGCATGCGGTGCACCAAGGTCTGGATGTTCTTGAAACCGTAGACTGCAGCAAACTGCAGCAGTATTTCTCCATCTCGCTCTAGCGTCACCTCCTGGAAATCACGGTTTCTGCAAAATTATGAAAAATGAAATCAGTTCCCCTCTATGCAAACTCACTGGTGTCATCTTGCCTCACCTAAGAGCTTTATATGTGACATTGTAGACATCCAGCCCAAACAGCTCTTTGGCAGCATGCTTGAACACATGTTCCAGAAAACCATCAGAACTGCGGCCTTCATGTCGAACCAGCGGCACATCTCCACTTTCACCCAGCCTGCAATGATCATTTTGAAAATTCCTTTACCGCCATCATGTCCCATGACTACACTTTCTTGCAAAATGATAACCAATGACTTCACTTCCACCAAGGCCACCATTGAGAGAAAAAAAAACACATGCAGCCAAAAGATACAGTGTAACCTAGGGATGTCCCTATACCAATATTTTGGTGCCGGTACCGAATTGTTTTCAATACTTTTCAAAATAATACAAATGTACATTATTTGCTTTGTTATAACAGAACATCTTACAATACATTAAACTTATGTTTCCTATTGCACTCAAATAACAATTTTAAAAGGTTGAAATAAACATTAAAAGTCATTCAACACAATGGGCTTTTATTGTTGCACTTAAAAGAACAATTTTGTACATGAAATATAGTCTGTCATAATCTAGGATTAGGTTAGAATAAATTAGAACGTTTTATTTACAATGTATTGAATTCTTCATGATTTATGCTTGCCACTCTGTCAGTGTTTTAAGACAAAGACAAACATTTGTACTAAAAACAATACAATGGCTAAAGGTACACAGATAATATATGTAGCAGGTAGAACACACATTGTTAAAGATGAAACACAAATCGCAGGAAGTTGTAACAAAATTCAGTCATTTCACTTGCATTAGATTACACTGCATGGGCAGTTTTGACTGCACTAATAATACACAACAAGCTGTGTGGGCTTCTAAATATCTACATGTGCAGAGCAGGGAAGCTAGTTAACCACCATACCTTTAAACTCCTTGTGCATTGATTGATTGATTGAAACTTTTATTCGTAGATTGCACAGTACAGTACATATTCCGTACAATTGACCACTAAATGGTAACACCCGAATAAGTTTTTCAACTTGTTTAAGTCGGGGTCAACGTTGATCAATTCATGGTCGGTCATGATGATTGTTATTTAAATGTTTACCTAAGATTGAAGCAAATATTGTAATGCTTTAATTCCATCTTTGGCGAGGCATGTTTTAAAACAGAGCTTGCAGCATGGCACTTCTGTATTTAAAGCGTCACCTTTATCGGTACTTTTGAAACCCGAAAAACCTCCATATTGCACTTCACACACCCTCTTATATTAATCAATAGAAAAGCTGTTTTTGCTATTCTTCCTCTCCACACTGTGTTTGCTTGTATGTGCTATGTGTATGCTCGCTGACACACTCAACATCATGCGCCTCAGCTCTGTACGTCACCGCCGCGCAGCAGCATGCGGATGACACAAAAAGGTACCGGTATTTTTCAAAGGAAGCATAGTATAATTTTAAATTCATTAGTACTGCAGTACTTCATTAGCACCGGTATACGTACAACCCTCGTGGAACCTTGATTTACGAACCACTTACTCTACAAACATTTTGATTCACAAACTACAGACCCCAAAAAAATCTTTTTTGCCTTTTTGCCACATTTCTCTAGTTTTGCAAGTTAAATATGAGTCCAAAGAAAACAATGGACAAGCGATGTGTCGTTTGAAACATTCAGGAACTATACATAGCTTTGTAGGCAATAGCTCGTCCACCCATCAGCTGTAAACAAAGAAGATAAACCACCAAGGTAGATTTATTATTTTTTATCATTATAATTGTAGCGGCCTGCCTAAAGGATAAGGAGTTTTGTGATTTCAAACTGTGAGTTTACCACAGGTCTAGTGACAATGTGTGTGCATGTGTGGCTGCATACATACATGCATTGTTTTGGCTTTATTAGACAGAATGTTGATCCATCAACCCCTTGTAATGTTTGTTTGATATACAGTATTGAATATCGTTCTATATTGTGTTCATAATGTACAAACTTTTACTAAAAAAATGGCCTTTGGACATTGTTCATATGTACATGGCTTTTTATGGAGAAATGTGCTTCACTATACAAACTTTTCTACTTACAAACCCTTTTCAAGAAC
Source organism: Nerophis ophidion (assembly GCF_033978795.1). Taxonomy (NCBI): domain Eukaryota; kingdom Metazoa; phylum Chordata; class Actinopteri; order Syngnathiformes; family Syngnathidae; genus Nerophis; species Nerophis ophidion. The sequence continues at coordinate 50,555,414 of NC_084618.1, forward strand.
TAATCAATTTCGTAAATCAAGGCTCCACTGTACTATACATTATCTGTGGGTTACAACTATTATATACTTTTATAATAGAGCAGGATTATACAAACATGTTCCACCTTGGATACAAACAGAAAACATTTTTGTATTAGGAGATTGAGGGTGTACTTTTGAGGTTGCATTCACGATCCCCCCAAATTATGAGCATCAAAATTAAAACCGAAGATGGTCGTTACGTCATAACACTCTCTCTATGTTCTGTTTTGCTTAAGTATATATGACATTTTGTTGTGGATTTTCTTTCTTATTTTTGAATTTGATACTTTGTTATTTAATTTATACAACTAAAATATTTAAATTATTAGTCTGTTTAACTTGAATATCAAAAAATGTCATTAATTTAAATTTTACAAAAAATTGCATGTTTAAAAAGTAATTAAATGGTTCTGGCACCATTCTAGCACTTGCACCGTTGTATTTGTATCAAAGATCTATAACTTTTAAAAGGTAAATTACCGAACAAAATGAAAATAGCAAAAGTCGTATGATTTTATAAGACAGGAGGCAAACACCAATTTACAAACTCCAGACCATTTTTTTTACTGCCACAATTTTCTAAAATCATCCAAAAACTTTTCAATAACAGACTGGACACAATTGTAAATAAAAGCGTAACACTTGCAAAGAATCAATACATTTACAGAGCTAGTATTTCTTCATAAATCACCATTGCAAAAGATGGTAAACAGTGTGCAGCAGCAGTATTTACGGACCTTACAAAAGCATTAGGCACGATTAATCACAACATCTCAAATAATAAATGAGAAATTAATGGCATTAGAGGGCTAGTATTGAACTGGATAAGAAGCTGCTTAACCAACAGGAAGCAATATGTGAAGCTACGTGAATACTCATCGATGGTTTTAAAAATAACATTTGGAGTACCCCAAGGATCAATTCTTGGACAGAAAAATGTTTAATCTTTATACAAACGATATTTGTAAAGCTACAAAGAACCTAAAATAAGTAATATCACAGACGACACAACATTTTGTTCAGAAGTGAACACACAGAAGCTAATACAAATATTACATAACAAATGAACACAGTAAAGAGATGGTTTGACAAAAAATAATTTATCTTTCAACAGCCACAATGATAAAAAAAAACAACAACTATAACCTGCAACCCAAGAATGCACAATATTTTTTCTCAATGAAAGAAGACAAATATAACATTAGAGAAAAATGTAACCTATTACATTTGAATGGCCGCACAACACTGAACTCTTTTAGCATATCAGTATGTGGGATTAAATTATGGAATGGATTGAGTAAAAAAGTGAAACAATGTGCTAACATGAGCCACTTAAAGAAACTGTTCAAGCTACAATTTTTTCCAAAGTACAAGGAAGAATAATATTCGTAAATGTCTTGAACCTGAGGGAAAAAAAAAGATCTTATTAATCTCATTATAAATGACTTACCAAATTATATACATGCAACACGAGAGACCTTTAGCATATCAGTATGTGGAATTACGGAATGGATTAAGTAAAAGGAATACAAAAAAAATACCAATATGATCCAGTTTAAGAGGTGGTTCGAATTGCAAGTGTTTACAAAGTACAACGAAGACTAATTATGATAACCGTCATTAATTTATTGAAAATGAAATATTATCCATCTCATTAAGCAAAACATAACTGATTTAACTACTTATGAGAATAATGTATGTATTTAGAACACAATGATGTAAATGTAACATGTACAAAAACGTCTGAATTCTATTATTCACACTAATTAGTTTTACTGTAAATTAAATGTTTTAGATTTATTTTAAAATACGTTTAATATTATTCTTTAGATGGTGTTCATTTTTGTTATTCCCCAGTGTGGGTGTTTCAACAAGGCGTTTTTACTCACATGTCAGTGCCATGTCTTGTTATTGTCAATAGTGCTTTGTGTGTTTTCTTTTTTTTTCTTTATTGGTGTAAAGCCCTCTTTTTTTTGCAACTTGAAAAGTACTATATAAATAAAGATGAATTGATTGATTTATAATGAATTGAGTGAAGTGAATTATATTTATATAGCGCTTTTCTCTAGTGACGCAAAGCGCTTTACACAGTGAAACCCAATATCTAAGTTACATTAAAACCCATGTGGGTGGCACGAGGAACAGGTGGGTAAAGCGTCTTGCCCAAGAACACAACGGTAGTGACTAGAATGGTGGAAGGGGGGATAGAACCTGGAACCCTCAATTTGCTGGCATGGCCGCTGTACCAACTGAGCTATACCGCAGATACCTTTTTTTGACACTTGTATGACGGGTAAAATATGATGTAATACATTACCAATTTTTTTATGGAACAAAAGTAAGAATTGTGTACCACCGTTATATATTGTTGCTAACTATTAACTTTTCTTCAATAAAATTTGACCAGTCAAAAACTCACACATGGTCCAACGGAACAGAGTCCAGCTCCTCCAAAGAGACTTTCTTCTGTTGCATCAGGTGGTAGATCTCCCCTGGAACATAATACATTACTAATGTCAGTAGCGATTGACAAACATATAATTTTGACACTATCTTTTTTTGTATTTTTTTTTTATTTTCAACACGCATGTTTCTAACATATGCATTTGTAACACACAGTCCATGTTAAAGATACTGTAGGTACTAAACCTGAGGTCAGGACACAGTCCACATCTCTGCTCTCCAGTAGACTGTTGTAAAACTCTTCCCTGACAGCTTCCAGTTTTTTGTCAAAGCAGGGAGCCACCACAATATGGTAAACTTTGTCAGCATTCAGCTTCTGTTGGAAGAAAAGAAAGTGAGCGGTTGTGATAATGTGCAAATGAAAATACTAGAACAGCGACAAAGTACATTAGGCCTTGCTCATCGTTATATTATTTAATGTGGATTTTATAATCTTTGGCTCTCCTGTGGAGGCAAATTTCATACTGCACAAAAACCTGTAGAAAAGTGTGCAATATCGATTCACACAACATACGACTTCATTTCAAAAGTTGAGCCCCCCCAAAAAATAAAACAAATTTATATAAATATAAAATTACATAAAAACTACTAACAATGCAAACATTTAATATTGAAAGAAGGAACTAATTGGTAAAAGGATGTGTGTGGTCTTCCTTATTTTATGGTTCCGAAACATGAACCTTGGATAAAAATGGATTTCAAAACAGAGAAATTTTAGAAAGGATGAAACTTGGACCACACACAATTAAAACACAAAAACTAAAATAGTTCCGCCGTTTAATCAGAAACAATGGTACAGTATTGCTTGGATTCACATGATGCCACATTCGGCGCATGTATAGCTCCTTTATTCTGCGTTGTGGTCAAGCCAGTGTCTGTTCTCAATGGGTAATAGGCGCCATTTTGCCTCTCGAAAAAAAATGCCCTATATTCGCGTTGTTTTAGGCTGTTGGAACCGTTCAAATGGCAAAATAGATAAACATTTCTTCAGAGTCCCTTCGAGAGGTAATCAAAAAGGGAAAAAGAGTGCAAGATTATACAATACAATGGACTAGAAAAGTAGCACACACTACAGTTCAAGGGAGCAGAGTCGAAGAACACAAGTTTGCAGTGATCACGTCGTTGAAGGTTGGTTTGAATTACATTTAATGTTTAGTTTTCCCCATTCATATTATGTGTATTTCTTAAACACATTTTCGTACGAGTGTTTCAAAAAGCATCGACATGGCGAGTCTAAATAAAAGAAAGCAAATGTGGGCAAAACTTAAAAGAGTTCAGCTGTTAACAAAGGCAGCAATCATAAACAAAGCTTTTGGCACATACACAATGTTGACATCTATGGTTATATTTTGATAAAAACAGGGAATAACAAGCTACTTGTTTACACCTCGAGCAACAACAACACGACTGGCAGTGGACACAAAGTTAAATCAAGAAATGCATCCTTACCCGAGAAAAAACGATGAATATTTATTCGGGAGGGGCTTCACGGTGGCAGAGGGGTTAGTGTGTCTGATGCACCTGGGGATAGGTTGATTGGCAACACTAAATTGGCCCTAGTGTGTGAATGTGAGTGTGAATGTTGTCTGTCTATCTGTGTTGGCCCTGCGATGAGCTGGCGACTTGTCCAGGGTGTACCCCGCCTTCCGCCCGATTGTAGCTGAGATAGGCGCCAGCGCCCCCCGCAACCCCGTAAGGGACAAGCGGTAGAAAATGGATGGATGGATGGGCATTTTGGAATAAGTCTTTGACATAACAAAATGGGGAAAAAGCGGTAGAAAATGGATGGATGGATTTATTCGGGAGAGTCGTTATACCAATTTCCTGGACCCAGCCACACACCAAGAAGTTGTAGACCTCCTTGCCTTTTCCAAGTTTTCATCTGTTTTGTCGTGTAGAATGATGTGTGGAGTACAAGATTGTTCGATATGTCTGGGAGCGTGACCGAAGTATAATCCTTGCTATCACTCGACAAATCTTTTTTTTGATAAAGTACAGGAATGTATTCCATTGCATAGTTTGATTTTTTGCTCATATCTGCTTTTTGCAGGAAGATCTAGGCCCCATGCATACTCAGATAGTCTGCACGCTTCTTGCTACACTGGTTTTCACTTCATGTCCTGAAATATACAAGCGATATAAAGACACCTGATAGAAGGCAAGCTAGATTTAAACAGGCCCAGAAGAACATTGACTACCAGCATCAAGGACTTGACCACACACAACTATGTCTGAAATGCACAAGATGGAGAGGAATGGCGATATTTTGTATTCAACTTGCAGACTGAGAATGAAACAGGTAAAATGAATTGTGAATTGATTTATATTCATGTGTCGCTTTTTTTCTTAGTGCCTCAAAGCGCTTTACATAGTGGAACCCAATATCTATGTTACATTTAAACCCGTGCAAGTGGCACTGTGAGCAGGTGGGAAAGTGTCTAGCCCAAAGACACAACGGCAGTGACTACGATGGCAAAAGCGGGGATCGAATCTGGAAACCTCAATTTGCTGGCACGGCCGCTCTACCAACCGAGCCACGTCGACCCAAGATGATGATGACGATGACTAATTACTAAAAGACTTTAGTGGAGAGCCATGTATTATTTTCATGAGAGTGTTCACTCACCCGCTGTTTAGAGAAGTAGTCTTTGACAAGACAGCCCATAATCTGCTGCGGAGACCTTGCTGTGCAGATGTGGGGGGTGACCAGACTTCCAAGGATACACTCTGAATAGCGGATCCAGCCTATTCATACAAACAATTTTTTAATATTACTTTAACACAGATCAGCCTTTGTTACAGAATTATTTTTTTATTAACAGTATGGACATTTCTACTGTAGACCTTGCAGTCTTTCTGACTTTATCTGTCTGAAGTTTTTCAATGCCAAATTGAGCAGAGTTGTTCCCATGAAAAGGAATGAACTGATGTCAGAATGTTTCAAAGAAAATTGACAGTGTCACAGTCATTCAAACGGGGAGTGGTGAAGATGAGTGCTTTATCTTTCCACACCAGCACTGCACTGTTATCTGCATTTAGACTGTCCTGAATCCTGATACCACTTTTTCACATCCGATATGATACCGATATTGGAGCCTTGAGTACTGGCCGATACTGATATTTAACCAAGGCGATATTAGCACAAATCATACACACTGTATTTTACCGACCATTAGGGGCACTGTCGATGAACATGTCTATTTTTATACATAAGGCGCATTAAAAGGGGTCATATTATGATTTTTTTTCTACATTTAAATGACTTCCTAGTGGTCTATATAACATGTAATGGTGGTTGCATTGATTATGTTTTACAAACCTTCTACAACTAATTTCTGACCATCTCTTCAGGATGTGCCGTTTTGTGGGCAGTCTTATTTACAAGCCTCCACTTCAACTGTGTCTTCTTCAGCAATCTCTGGTTGTAGTTTGTTGTGCTTCCATAGCAGGTTTACTGACAGATATACAGTCAAACAATACTATATTATACTACATTAGAAATGGCCACAGCGGAGGATGCATGTCTATGCCCCACAACAAGAGGATAAAGAAAAATTATCTTATTGACTACGGCGCGGACTATAATGGTGGACGCGGGCAAGACACTTTGGGTACACTTATACCATATATGTGTGGTCATATCTATTATTAAGGACACCGGGGTAAAGTCCGCGGTAATTTTTTACAGTAAATGTTAGTATACTTTGTGTAGTACTTTGTGTGCGCTATACATCAGCATGCGGTAGATTATCTACTTTCCATATACGATCTTTGGTCATGCACAACTCCAACAATGTAATGTAATGAAGTCCCGTTTTACTTAAACATCATCCAATCTGAAATGTGCTGTCAACATAACGTTAACATTAAATTATACTGACGTAACTAATGTTGGTTTCATCTGAATCAAATTGATGTGAAACACTGTTGGTATAATAACGTTGTCGTGTCAGTCTCACAGAGATCACGCCCGCCCCAAACGCTGAACACGTGCTGTGCATGGGGCTTTGCAATCCGTGGTTTTAGTGGCGATTAGAAAGGTTTTTGAATATATTTTTTAATGATGTTAAAATTGTTTGATACGCTAAAAACATCAGCATATATTTTAAAAGAGTGTACTGCTACAAAATCATAATGATTGTCAAATATGTTAGAAAATATAGCACGTGATAGTTTTTATCATTCTGGAAATTAATTTTGATGCTCCAGGTCATATTACAGGGTGTTGGGATAAATCAGCTTTTCAAAGCTCCTCTCGGACCACCAATTTTTGACCTCAGTTTTTGTTAAATCCCTGTTATGGCCCTGGATATATGTATAATCCAGTGACGGTTTTCTCAATCGGTGACATAACGGGTCATTTTGAGGAAGTATGGAAGTCAAGATATTTCTATAAATAACTCCGAGATGCCTCCATGGTTTGATTTCAAATTCTTTGGACTAGGCAGATCCCTAATACTGCACACAACAGCAGGTAGCAATAGTTAAGTAAAGTTGGTTTTACATATAAGGGTGAAACAAAAAGCCAGATAATATGTCTCCTGATCGGTGCCATTTTGGAGTACACACACCATGATAATACTTGTATGTTAAAGCACAATACATCAGGCTACAGCAGCCATAATGATCAGACAATTCATCAAGCAGTGCGGCTTCACAGCTTGCCAAAATTGTACTAAAACATTTTGACCGATTTTGCCGCACGGCATATAGTATGCGCCTGCCTTGAATTACTCGCTATCCAAAATAATTAGCGCATGCTTAGTATTACCGCCTGGTCAAACTTGTGACGTCACGAGTGACACTTCCCCTGTCATCATTTTCAAAATGGAGGAGGCTGATTTCAAAACCGGTAATTTGAAATCGCATAAAGGGAAGAATATTAAGGGCTATTCAGTAGGATTTAAGGTCCAAGCTTACATCACACTCAAATTTTTACTGCATACCTTTGGTAAGTGCCAGAGTGAGAAGAGGTTTTAAAATAATTAGCGCATGCTTACTTTTACCACATGCCTTTGGTAAGTGCAGGAGTGAGAAGAGGTTTTAAATTCATTAGCGCCCCGGCGGCAATTCAAGGAAATACGGTATTTTAAATGTGCCTTATAGTCCATTTTTTTTAAATTTTATAAGTACTTCTGCCTTGGGGACTTTCTATGTATAAGTAATATGCAGTAATTATAAGTAATTGCTTGTTTATATTGGCAAATGTGTTTTAGACTGCGAAATTGTTCAATTAAGAACACTTATTACATATTCTAGTTTTATGTGCTTCGCTGTTGTGTAGCTAATAGTTCCTAGTAACCTATAGCCTACCATGTTTACGGTTTGCAAATGACTGAAATACAAAAAAGACTAACCTTGTATGCTTGTTGGAGGACATTTAGATATTAACTGACTGTCGAGCGTTGCATAAGCAATGGCAATACAAGCTTGTATCGGTGTGGTGATATAGGAGATTTTAGATGCAAGATGATATAAGCAGATACTTTGTTTTTTTTACTGATATAGGATAAATATCTGACACCAATATCACTGTGGAACACTCCTGTGGAGGATGAGTTTCAAAGGTGCTTTGGTTTACTCTCGTGATCCACTTGAACGGCAAAAACGTCCACAGGACAACGATGCAAAGCAAATAAAAGTTGATTCCATTTATCTCTAAAGGAAGTATTTTAAATAAGTTTTAAAACAAAGCAAAAGACTAAAGAGAAAAAAAATGTCTTGCTTCATCAACCAGAGTAGCTGCACATGAAGGTCCTAAGGAGAAGCATTCTCTTAAAGAGTCAGTACATGTGCTTATATCATAAGGGATGCTCTTACAACCCCTAATTTGCACCTCTACGAATGCTGAAGACACACAAAAAGTCCCAGGAAAGTGCACAACAAAATGAAGAATAGAATGAGAGGTTTACCTGGACAGGAGGAGGTGAACATGGGCAAGGCATGAGAGTCATGGTGTCTCCTGCGGTACCTCTGAACGAACTCCTTTTGACTCTCTATTATGCTGAAACCTGCTGCCAGTGTGGTATCAAACACAAACTGCACCCCTACACAGAAAAGTCATAGAATGTTATGAAACAAAGATGATATAGTATAGGTATTCTAAATCACAAACATCCAGGTGAGGATTTTGCCGTTTTAGGTATTTTTCTGTTTACCTTAAAAACTGTTTCTAGCCTCGGTTGGATTAATTTTTCCCAGTAAGTGATTGTGCAGATATGTTTCCATTTTGAGATAGTGTATTAACTAGGGCTGTCAAATGATTATACATTTTTTAATCTGACTGTTTTTTTTCACATTAATCAATCACGATTAATCACAATTTGCAACTATGTTTGAAAATGCCATTTTTTTCTGTATTGTACAAACAGAACAAATTACAACAGTTCCAAAGGAAATTATAATTATAATCAATCTAAAGCAAACAAACTATAATACAATATATGTGCAATGACCCTCTATAATTCCTCTGAAGTAAGCTATAGACTGGGGTTTTTCCAGTTCAGTTGCATTCAACATTTTGGACTTTTGGTTGGTTTATTCTCTTTTTCTGCCATTTGACTTGTTGTGTGCTTTTATTGTTTATATGTTTTCCTCAAAATGTATGCGGAAAGTTGAATATAGGAAATTTAAAGCCTTGAATGAATGACTGAATTATAGTTAGAGTATATAACCCTTTTTCACAATTGTATCAAAGCACTTTAACCTATACATTCAAGCTTGGTGATGGTAAACTACATTTATACCTGTGTGGGTGGCACCTTGAGCAAGGTGGGTGAAGTGTCTTGCACAAGGACACAACGGCAGAGACTAGGATGGCGGATGGTGGTTGGTGTCATGTTATTTTTGCTTTCTATGCTGGTGCATTTTCGTGCCAAATGAAAAATAAAGTAACGTAACAACAATCTCATGCAGAATAATATCAGATAGTCTTGACTCGGGATGGGTACCGAATTCGGCACATTTATAGGCACTGACCAAATTCTGTCAGTACAACCGGGTAGCAATTATTGTAAAATGACTCCATACTTTTGTTGCCCATGATGTCTTAAACATCTGGCGAGGAAACAAGCACTAAAGCAGCACTTACGTAGAGCGGACTCAGTAGGACTGCCTTTAGGTCAGTGCTTCTAAATAATTTTCTGTTACTAAGAATAAAATATGTCGCACCCCCTACTCTCCACTGTGACTATAAATACTATTTTTTTTCCATAGAATGTTATAAGTACACCTCTGCATAACATTGTATCCTTATTAACAAAAACAACAACAACAACAACAACACACTGTTCTTTCGTCATCTCTCACCATAGTCACAGTAAAGCCAAGCGCGAGATACACTTTGTTATATTCTAGTACGGCAAAAAAGCATATTCTCAAAGGTCACAGTACCCCCTTCTCCGGCTTTACACCCAAACTCTGCAGTGGGGTCGGCTCCACCTATTGAGATTAATGCTGTCGGTAATGTTGCAATTGCTTTTGCCTACAAAACAAGTATACTTGATAAAAAAAACACTCGAAGGTACAGTAAGGCTCCAATTTTTAAAATGCGCTAGCTTGATGCTAATTCACATTGGAATTGCCATATACAGTACATGCTATCCATCCATCCATTTTCTACCGCTTATTCCCTTTCGGGGTGGCGGGGGGCGCTGGCGCCTATCTCAGCTACAATCGGGCGGAAGGCAGGGTACACCCTGGACAAGTCGCCACCTCATCACATGCTACCGATTACGATTAGCGATTTTACATGGCAATTTCAACACCTCCAATTAGGTAAAGATATGCATAAATAAAATGCATATTACAATCAAACAAGTCTGTAATAAGTACACTTCTGGTCCATTTGCTAACAGAAAAAATGGTGTACAAAGCAAACTATATCCTGCTACCCAAGAATGTACAAAAATTATTCTCAACAAAAGAAGATAAATATAGCCGTAGGGGAAAATCTAATTTAGAACATTTGTATGCGCGTACAACACTTAAAACCTTTTGCATATCTGTATGTGGAATTAAATTATGGAATGGATTAAGCAAAGAAATCAAACAAATAGGGCTGGGCGATATGGCCTTTTATTAATATCTCAATATTTTTAGTCCATGTAATGATACACGATGGATATCGCGATTTTTTGCCTTAGCCTTGAATGAACATTTGATGCATATAATCACACCAGTATGATGATTCTGTGTCTACATCAAAACATTCTTGTTTGTACTGCATTAACATATGCTCATTTTAAACTTTCATGCAGAGAGGAAAATCCCAACTAAGACCATTTAGCAAAACAGTATTTATTAAACAGTTATTAAGCAGTGGCACAAACTATTCATGTCATTTCCAAAACAAAAAGTGCAAGATTGTCAGAGACATTTTAAAACAAGCTATTAGTGCACTTTTGTGCATGATGTCACTAAGATGACGTATCAAAACAACACTAAATTAAAGTGCACTTTTTGTACAGAACGCCACTACAATAGTTAAAAACAAATAAAGTGCACTTTTGTGCATGATGTCACACAAGATATTTCAAAATCTGTCAAATAAAAATGAGATGCATGATAAGAAATCACACAGCGTATATATGTCCTTCGTTCTGTGGTTCCTGTGGACTTTATCTCCTTCTGTTGTTGATTTTTTTTTTCATTCAATTTGATTTGGAAATTCTTGCTTCGGCATTTTGTGGGTGTGGCACCTAACGGAGATGTTGACATGCAGTTTCAAGAACTCTTCATTTTCTAGCGGGTGACTTTTCAAATGATGCTACAAATTAGCAGTGCTCCTACTTTTTGTAGCAACGCTTTTGCCACATAATTTTTCAACATATTGCTGCTTGGAGCTAAACTACCGCCAGACGATGCACCCTGTGCTGTTTTTCTTGGGGATTAATTCTTCTTCCATTTGTTACCAGATTCGCACCTTCTCTCTCTTGTATTACCACTCGCAACGCACTGTTAGTATCACAGCTAATGTTACCCATGTAGCTACCTCTCTGCTCGGGGAGGGCGTGTGACGTTGCACACGTGACGTATGTAAGAAGGTGCGCTTGTTGGACTCCAGTGTTCTATGTTTACTAGCAAGATTAAAATGTGCTAATGTGTTTGCAGTTGTCCGAGTTCCTCTACACAACAGGAGCAATCTAGTGTTTTTAGGAATTTGCTGCAAAAATATTTGTCTTCCAAGTATTGATTTGAACTCTGGGACGGGAATGGAGTCATTCACTAATATATCTGCACTAAACTAAGCGAGTAGACACCAATATTGCAGAAAGGCATATTTAATATTTGAACGTTTTATAGTAAGGTGATGAAAATGGACATACTTTGTTTCTGCTTCCAAAAACGCATATAAATATTGTGAATGGAACTAACTTTAAAATGTTAAAGTATATAACAGCTTACCAAGGCTTTTGAGAAATCCACAAAGTTTATTGGCAGCCTCTGCGATGTCCAGGTCAAACTTTACGGCAAAAAAAGGCAGCGATTGTGGACACACTGATGCCACCAGCACTTTATGCTTCGTCACGTCACACTTCTGATGTAGACAAAGGGATATTTCTCAAAAAAGTGACCAAAACCACAATAAACACGTCCAAGAAATTGAGTTCACCTTATTGAGAGCAAAAACCTGCTCCACCTCCTCCAAGTTCTGTTGAGAGATCTTATGGCTCTCCTCCTCGGACATACAGCCATCGCAGGACAAACAAGCACTGAGGAGCAACCGGGATCTTTCACCTTCCTACACGGATTTAAGCATATAGAGTTTATCATTTTAGGCATTTTCATTCAGACTACTCTAAAATAAGACTTTACCTGCCCATTGACTTGATCTCTCTCCTGATGTGAGCTAACATCATCATCATCGCTCCGTTTCTTGTTACACTGTGTTGAACAAGCCATTAGTAAATTACAAATAATAATTACTGCCAAATTAGCACAAGTGAGGTAATCTCCGATGATACATTTCTAGAAAAAATACCTGCTTGGTGCAGTTTTCGCACTTTTCCTTGCGCTTCATGATGCTGACCTCAGACATTTTCTTAAGACGCTATCTGTGAATAGATGACGATGAAGCCTTCCAACTTTCAAGAAATTGATAAATTCCATTAAAATTCCTCCGATTAGGGGGAAATAAGGACATTATAAACGGGGGAAAATTAGGAAACAATATTCAAATCCAAGAAAGACAATTATTTTCCTAAAATTAAGGGAAGGCGATAATGAAAGTTTTTGTATCGATCCAAAGCCGAATACAAGGGCAGAATTGCAAATACAGAATCATTTTACATTACACTTTTCTTGTCATTTAATAATTGCATGATTTTTACTTTTAATTTGTATAATTACAAGAAAACTAAGAACTTTAGGAAGGAAAAAAACTATTGAAATAAATATAACTACAAAAATAAATACAACAATATAATAAGAAAATATAAAATAATATAAATATAATAAGATAATACAACAAAATAATAAAATAGAACAATTCAATAAAATGTATTACATGCAATTGTTTGAGCAAAATAAAGTCAACAGCGCAAAGTAGGTAAACAAAAGCAATACTATTGCTAAGCAAAGAACACATTTGGGGTTTTGCAACCAAACCACTATGTGTCCAAAAAATCTAACTTAAAACAAATATTAATTAAACATTGAAAAAAGGTAGAAAATGTCGGTCTCCCTGCTGAAGTATCGACACATTAATGTGTTACCATTATCGGTACGGTCGATATTTGGAACGAAACACCAACCTCTACTTTAAACAGTATGGTTTAATTTAAATAAACACTAAGGGAGGAGTAAATAACAATGACGTTTATTTTTTTCTCTCGGTGACTTCTACATTCTTGGGTAGATTTTTCAAAAACTTACCAGTAACAAAAGGAGAAAAATATCAGCACCATTGGAGGAGCTCCCGCAGCCAAAAGAGCCCCGAACAGAAGCACTAAGCGCCCCTCAAGTGAGCGTGAAAAGCCCGTGTCGTTGTCACTGCACCTGATGTTATTATAGCCTGTTATAATTTAATGACGCACAAATGGGAGATTTTAATGGAATCGGCATTTCTCAAACTGAGCCCAGTCATATCTACGAACGTCCGCCTCCATTGTTGCAACCGCCGCGCACACATAGCGGCGCATGCGTACAGGGCGCAGCCTCCGCCGGAAGTCCTAGCACAAATAAATATGTTTTTAAATCTATTTTTGATATAGAATGTTCAATCCGACGATCCGTTTTCTATCGATTGTCTGTTTTTTGAGGTCTCAGGGGGTGCTGAAGCCTATCCCAGCAGCATTCGGGCGGAAGGTGGGTTGCACCCTGGACAAGTCGCAATGGCCGTCACAGATAGACACACATAATTCAAACTAATTAGTATTCCAAACTTAAATATGTTCCTAGAGGTAAAAGTGGTAGAAAATTGATGGATGGATATTTTAAAATTAGATGTATAATTTGTTTTTATACTTTAGTTTTTACCAGAAATGTTTTTATTTTCAAAATGACATGAATATACAATAATATTGACACATTTAAGGACTTATGCATAATTTTTAACCTAATACTAAAATATATAAATGTTTAGTAAACAAACTACAGCATTGTGTTTATTTTATTTGAACTTTTATTTTGAATCCGACCGGAACTGACTCCATTCAATCAGACAACACACAACCAGGAAGGAAGTATTATAATGTGACGCCATAGTATTACCCATTCAGGACATTTACACGAGTTGAAGTATCTCATAAAAGCATCAAGTGTGTTATCCTGAACCGTCTCTTTTGTTTGAAGTGTTTACTGGAACACTTTACGCACATCGATTAATTTAAGGTAAGGGATTTGTTGTTATTTAATTCTAGGAACGAGTGAGTTATTCTAACCCTACCTGTTCGACTTCCTGCTACAATGTTTATTTTCAGCTCTTTAAATGGTATTGAGAATGAAAAGCACAGTGGCTAAGGCCACGTTTGCTGTGGAGATTTATTTAAAGAATAACTTAACTTGGTCCATATATACCAATTTAGAATAAACATAATGGAAAATTTGTGATTTAAAGGGAATCTCTTCAGCATCAACATATTTTCCCCTACATGTAATTTTATGGATCCAACAGAGATATATGGCTGATCATTGATATTAAAAACTAACGTAGAAACACCATTAAATGATTACTTTTATTTCGTATCAATATAGTACAAACCCCGTGTCCATATGAGTTGTGAAATTGTGTTAGATGTAGATATAAACGGAATACAATGATTTGCAAATCCTTTTCAACCCATATTCAATTGAATGCACTACGAAGACAAGATATTTGATGCTCAAACTCAAACTTTTTTTTTTTGCAAATAATAATTAACTTACAATTTTATGGCTGCAACACGTGCCAAAGTAATTGGGAAAGGGCATGTTCACCACTGTGTTACATCACCTTTTCTTTTACCCACACTCAATAAATGTTTGGGAACAGAGGAAACTAATTGTTGAAGCTTTGAAAGGGGAATTCTTTCCCATTCTTGTTTTATGTAGAGCTTCAGTCGTTCAACGCTGTCGTATTTTACGCTTCATAATGCGCCACACATTTTTGAGGGGACACAGGTCTGGACTGCAGGCAGGCCAGGAAAGTACCCGTACTCTTTTTTTTACAAAGCCACGCTGTTGTAACACGTGCTGAATGTGGCTTGGCATTGCTTAACTAAGCAGGGGCGTCCATGAAAAAGACAGCACATAGGTGGGAGCATATGTTGTTCCAAAACTTGTATGTACCTTTCAGCATTAATGGTGCCTTCACAGATGTGTAAGTTACCCATGCCTTGGGCACTAATACGCCACCATACCATCACAGATGCTGGCTTTGGAACTTTGCGTCGATAACAGTCTGGATGGTTGCCTTCCCCTTTGGTCCGGATGACTCAATGTCAAATATTTCCAGAAACAATTTGAAATGTGGAATTGTCACACCACAGAACACTTTTCCACTTTGCATCAGTCCATCTTAGATGATCTCGGGCCCAGAGAAGCCGGCGGCGTTTCTGGATGTTGTTGAAAAATGGCTTTCGCTTTGCATAGTAGAGCTTTAACTTGCACTTACAAATGTAGCAACGAACTGTATTTAGTGACAGTGGTTTTTTGAAGTCTTCCTGAGCCCATGTGGTGAAATCTTTTACAGATTGATGTCGGTTTTTGATACAGTGCCGTCTGAGGGATCGAAGGTCACGGTCATTCAACTTTGGTTTCCGGCCATGCCGCTTATGTGGAGTGATTTCTCCAGATCCTCTGAATCTTTTGATGATATTATGGACCGTAGATGTTGAAATCCTTAAATTTCTTGCAATCGCACTTTAAGAAACGTTGTTCTTAAACTGTTTGACTATTTATTCACGCAGTTGTGGACAAAGGGGTGAACCTCGCCCCATCCTTTCTTGTGAAAGACAGAGCATTTTTTGGTAAGCTGTTTTTATACCCAATCATGGCACCCACCTGTTCCCAATTAGCCTGCACACCTGTGGGATGTTCCAAATAGGTGTTTGATGAGCATTCCTCAACTTTATCAGTATTTATTGCCCCCTTTCCCAACTTCAAACATAAAATATCTTGTCTTTGTAGCATTTACAACTAAATATGGGTTGAAAATGATTTGCAAATCATTGTATTCTGTTTATATTTGCATCTAACACAATTTCCCAACTCATATGGAAACAAGGTTTGTAGCTCAAGGGTGTCACAGTCCAAGACACCCCATGAATGGTGATTAATGGTTGCATTTATATAAAATATTACATCAGGAGTCTTCAACGTTTTCTAGGCCAAGTACCCCCAAACTGGAGTCGGGACCAGAGATTGCGCGTTATAGAAAATATATGATATAAATTATATAAATTTGGCTGACAGTAGAGCTTTTAATGCTATCGTAATATCGCGATCATGCATGTGGTTGACACATTCTCGCTGCATCACGCATATTTGACGGCAACAGGCGAATAAACCCTCCTCAACGCACTGTAGCATTCTTGCCCGTGGTTAATGTTCCTCCATAAGGAAAAGTAAATTCTAAGCCAACGATCCTTGCCTCCATGGCAGCAGATAAACTATGCCTCTGACAAGTTTCGTTATCACTGGAAGAGGGGGAGGATGAGCTAAAGATGCTACACTACACACCCTAGAGATCTTGAATGTAAACCAAGCTGGGCGAATGCATACAAATGTTGACAGTAATAATACCAAGTATAAAATCAGTATATGGTCAATACTACATATCGATTGATATTTTTTATTGTCTCTAAACCTTTTGTTGTTTTTATTATTGTTTACAAACTCAGGAAATAAGACTCTAGGCACAAATGGGCTTTAACGTTCAAACATCTCAGGATTTAAATCAAAGCCAATTGCAGATAATAATGTTATTACTTCATTAATATTTTTACACCACCATCCAGTGTTTTTGTCGGAATAAAATTGTGATCAAAAATAAAATAATTAATTTATGTTGAAAATATGAGGTAACAGCATTGGTATGACCAATACTTCCCTTGTAACTATTTGGTATTGGATCGGTATCCAAATTTTGTAATATCGCCCAAAACTATTATAAAGTATCCAAACAATAGAAGAATAAGTGCTTAGAGCATTTTAACAGAAAGCGACCAGCTATTAAGTTAACAGTAAATTAACAAGTAGAATAATATTAGTTTTGAGAAAATAATACAACTGGAAATGACGCAATATGTTACTGCATTCGTTGGCATCCAAATTAGGAGCCTTTGTAACCTGTTTTGAAATGGTTTTATGATTATTTACACACCAAATAACATATTGTGATATACATCGTAATCAAGTGTGCAATATGTATCTCAATAAGGATTGTAGGGCATAACACCCATCCCTGGCGGAACCCTCTACTGTACTATCTTGTACAAAATTATATTAGTTATGGTTCTAAAGGTACCTTGTTAATCTAGGACAGGGATTCTCAAACTGTGGTAAATACCACTAGTGATAGGCGGACCCCATCAAATGGTACACCGAAGAATCACTTGATTAAAGTACAGTGTTTTATTTTACTATATTCACACATAGTGTTACTTTACAAACTGTGTGCAGTGGCTTAGTGGTTAGAGTGTCCGCCCTGAGATCGGTAGGTTGTGAGTTCTACCCCCGGCCGAGTCATACCAAAGTCTATAAAAATGGGACCCATTACCTCGCTGCTTGGCACTGAGCATCAAGGGTTGGCATCGGGGGTTGAATCACCAAAAATGATTCCCGGGCGTGGCCACCGCTGCTGCTCACTGCTCCCCTCACCTCCCAGGGGGTGATCAAGGGTGATGGGTCAAATGCACAGAATAATTTCGCCACACCTAGTGTGTGTGTGACAATTATTGGTACTTTTACTTTTAACTTTAATGTTACAGTGGCCAGAAGTATTTAATATACATGTTAAATAACATATCTGCCTTGTTTTCAATTAATACTTAGGCCTACCGTGCTACTGTATTTTAATGTTGCTCAATATGGTTGTACTTGTAGGTTTTTTTTCTGAGGTGGTACTTGGTGAAAAAAGTTTGAGAATCACGGATCTAGGGTTTCTGAAGTAGAGGGAGGGCCTGTCTCTTTACTGGTTGTTCTTTTTTTTCCGCATTACACAAAAATAAATTTTTTTGATCCAAACACAAAAGCGTAACTACAGTAGCTTCTAGCTGAGAATGGGCCGTTGGCCCATCGCCGGTAACCATTGTGAGCGTTGTGATTGGCACAGCAGCAATAGGGGCGGGTCCTCCTTGTTCTAGGGACAGGCAATTTAATAACCTGTTTGAAAGAGCTGCTGTGTGTTGCCGAATATGTCCATTGCTGATGGAAAGACGTCTTTTACTTCCATTTATCAATGTTGAATCAATATCAATGTGTGGGAAAATATTAAAGACAGGGAATATAAAAATAATTAAAAAAAAAAGATTAATCAACCAAATATTTAAAGGTTACTGTATGCCTTTAACAGTTATTTAAAACATTTTGATCTCAATTTTACACATTTTGAAACAATTTCAAGCATTAACCTGGGAATAGGTTGATTGGCAACACTAAATTGGCCCTAGTGTGTTAATGTTGTCTATCTGTGTTGGCCGTGCGATGAGGTAGCGACTCGTCCAGGGTGTACCCCGTCTTCCGCCCGAATGCTGTTGAGATAGGCTCCAGTACCCCCCGCGACCCCAAAAGGGACAAGTGGTAGAAAATGGATTGATGGATAGAAGCATACACTGTGCAAAATTGTACTTAAAAGCGTTGTTGTTTCACAATATTATGTATTGTCAAAGCATTTTCCGGTTAGAACATGTTGAGTCAATTGACTGCTGATAGCGCCATCAAAACACTTTTTAATTAAATTTCATGAAAGAAAATTAAAACTAACTTGACTGTTTGTAAATTAAAGCAGAATAAATCATGCAGAAAAATAGAACTTTATCCAGGTGAGTCTTTAGTTTGGTATACAAATGATTCTGTTCTTGGTTAAGATGGGATACATGGCAGTAGAGGACCAAAGCGCCACAATGCTGCACCTAAAGAGAACGCCTGGTGTCCGTTCCTGGTCTCTTTGTGTTGGTAAGTATGTCTGCATTTTAAAAAAAAAGTATTAGAGATATATACACAGCAAACTGACAACCTTTTTTTTTTTTTTTTTCACAGGAATGGCATCAATTGGGTTGGCGGCTGCATACTACAGCTCTGGTACACAAATTAAATCTATATAATATGTTAATGTGTTAAATATAAACATTTTCAAACCTTGCTGAAAGCACTAATTTAACTAATTATCCCATTTGTCACGTTTTCTTCACAGATAGCATCTTGTGGAAGCTTTTCTATGTGACTGGCTGTCTGTTTGTGGCCATGCAGAACATGGAAGAATGGGAAGAGGCTGTGTTTGACAAAGCTAAGAATGTGATCGAACTAAAAACCATAAGTTTGTACACTTTAGTGCTGACGATGAGGAAAAAGGGACAAGAGAAAGGTAAGTTTTGACAGAGAGACTGGTTTATTTGGTTATCGAAAGTGGAACCCGCTATAGTCAAAGCCCGGTCATGTAGCTAACCCGTCTTTGTCGGACAAATCAAGTCCCAGTCTGTAGTGTTATCAATATTACTGAAAAGTGGCCGCTTAAGTCTAGCTGGACATCCAATTTAAGAACCAAAGGGTTCATTTCTCAGATTTAGTTGTTTACGCTTATGCAGGCCCACTGTCAACTTTCTCATTATCACGCAGCAGCGTGAAACAGCAACTAAATTACAGTAACACAGTATTTGGATGTGCACACAGTTACTTCCTGTTTCCGTGCAAAATAAAAGCATGACACTGTTCATCCAGATTCACACACAGCAAAGAATCCATTGCATTTTAAATGTTAGCCACTGGAAGAACCATTTGCGCGTGTACACAAACTTATTGTCATTGTTCGGGAAACATACAATTGTACCTAAACTTAAAAGTTTAATTGGTTCTGTAACAAAGCTCTTAAAGGGGAACTGCACTTTTTTTTAATCGTACACAATCATGAAAGACCTGTACGAGATAGTTTTTTTATTTGTATTCTAAATATTAAATACATGAGGTCAAAAGTTTGCTTACAATGGAGCCTATGGGATATATTATAATAACATGTAACATTTATGTATTTTGATCATTTGCATAAATGATCAATGCAAATGGGGGAAAATTATTTTTAATTTTTATTTATTTTACAGGGACCGTACAATTAAACAATTCTACCCATAAGTAAACAATTTCAAAGTTCATAAGACTTCGAGCCAAAGGCTAATTTGCAAACCTCGTCCCAGGTTAGGCTTTTAAAAAAAGTTGAGAAAAGTGAAAAACACATACAAAAGGATTAAAACAAATACAAATGAAAATACATGAAAAATAATCGGCCCCATTTGTCCATACTCCATCCAGTTCGAGTGATCACACTTCTGATTTTCCTTAAGCTACTCTTTCAGCCTTCACCCGCTTTTTCATGATGTCAAAAAGCTGCCATAGGTGAAAAAAAATCTTCATTATGTTTCTGGCCAGAGTCACAAAAAAGGTGCAAGCAATTGTTAGTTTTTATTTCAACATCAGCTAGCAAGTCGCAGGAGCATTGAGCTAAGCGGGTTCCACTGTATTCGGAAGTGCAAAAATACAAATCTAATTTCTATTTATAATTTTTTCCCCACTATTAAGTTGTGTTGGACTTGAGTCATCTGCATGACGTCTGCATCCAAGAAGAAAGGGTCCGTTATTTGGGGAAAGGCTACCTTTTGATGTTACGTCTGGCTACAGGTTTTTCCTACCCCTTGACTCAGAGTGCCACACTTGGGGGGCGCAGGTAAATATCAACTACTAACAGCCCACCAGATACACTGGAACCTTTTATAGTGAAAGGTCATTTTATGAAGTTGTACAATTTGTAAAATTTACACAATTTTGGGGTAAAAGTACAAATACAAGTTCAACATATCATGACCACAGCAAACAGAAGTTGTGTGAAATCATCTGTTTTCTCGTTCTGGCCTTACCGTTATAGTTTGGTATGTTTTTTTGGTTTGTTCAGATATGCCTTATTAGTTACAAAAGAAATATGTAGTTTCACTTGCTTAATTCATATCACTGATAATTCATTCACAGTATTCATCTGTCACATGTTGACACAATATTTTGTTTGCTTACATTCTGTCATTACATTTTGTTATAAGAAAATAAATATCTATAAGCGACTTGTCCAGGGTGTACGACGCCTTCCGCCCGATTGTAGCTGAGATAGGCACCAGCGCCCCCCGCGACCCCAAAGGGAGTAAGCTGTAGAAAATGGATGGATGGAAATAGTTAAAACAAAACAATATATAGCTTGTGTAGTGTTAAGAAAAAGGCAGAAAAATATATATTTTTTAAATAGGGATTAAAATAGGAATAAATGATTAATTCTAAATAGAATATACAGTGGAATGGATGTGAACCAATGTGGCCACCATGTGGTCCTTAATAGTAATAGTAACAATGGTTCTTAATTATATAGATAATATATTTTGTAGTTATTGCGTGTTGCGTGAGTGAATTATTTGGGTAAAGTGGGTTTTGAAATGAGGAGGAAATGGATGGATGGATGGGTTTTGAAATACAGTACAGTACAATACTTTTGTGAAGGGAATTCTATTTATATAGTGCTTTTCTCTAGAGACTCAAAGCCCTTTAAGTAGTGAAACCCATTATCTACACATTTTTAGCTACATTTAAGCCAGTGTGGATTGCACTGGTAGCAGGTGGGTAGTCTTGCTCGATGACACAACGGCAGTGAGTAGGATGGTGGAAGCGGGGCTCGAACATGGAACCCTCTCGTTGCTGGCATGGCCGCTCTACCAATCGCTCTACCAATCGCCTTTAAAATTCAGGAAATTGATTATTAAAGCAAAAAGACACATCTGTGGAAATTATTCCAAAAGGAGAAGTATATATTGATTTTTTAAAAGATTGTACACTCTTTTGATGCACTCATTTTGGGCACCATTAGGCTATGTAGTTTGTTTTAAAAAATTACATTGTTCCTTTTCTTGAGAAGGGGCAATTTTAGGGGTTTATTGATACACAAATGTTACATTATATAACATAGAATAAATAAGATGAACATATTACACCAAATAGTTTTTGTAATACATATTTAAAATTTTAGGGACTTTGTGCACACCCTGTAAAAAAAAAAAATAGAAGTTGATTTTATTCAAAGTCAAAGTTTATTTAAATAAAGCCTTTAATCACCAATGCCTCAAATGGCTGATTGTCCTTAGAGGTTCTACTGTGTATACATTTTTTGTAGTATGCCATGCATAGTTAATGATTTTTAAGTTGCACAAAATTGACATATGAATCATCTGATTATTGCTTTTTTTCCACTACTTGTCAGCGATGTGGAGGCACTAGCTGCACTGCTGAAGCGCTTCTTGGGGCTGGAGGAGCGACGACAGCAGGATGACAAGGCAGAGTACACAGAGGCGGACGCGGACTCTTTGGGTAACAGTAGTGATTCAGACGAAGAAAAAGAAAAACCTTGACCTTAACACGGGGTATAAAGTGAAAAAAATTGGAAATACGGATTTTGGGATGTTACCACTGTGCAGACGTAACATTGGGTGAAGTTATTATGATGCCTTTATTGCATGGTATGATTACCTTCATACTTTAAATACTTAGATGTGTTTTATTATTATTTTTTTTTACAATTTGCCTTATTTAGGAAATTATTTCTGTGTACGTATGTTGGACTTTTCTGTGTAATTTACTAAACACTGCAGACTACAGATGAACAGTTTCTTCCTACTGAACCCTAACCGGTATTTATTGTGTACTTTAACAGAAAGAGCTATTCCCACAATTTACTAAACCTCTCAGTTGTTTTATATTTACACACACCCAGCTGTCAAAAAGGATAAATGCATGCACAAACTGTAGTTAAGAGTACCGGTACATTACTATACAGTATGTGTGAACTTCCTCTGCCTGTTACTTCTCTGCTTGTTAACCAAAAACATGTACAAGGGCTATTCAACTAAATTGTTTTGGGGGTCCCATTTTTAGAAAGCTAAGCTAAGGTCTTTTCCTTTCACTATTAATCTTATTTTGTTCATTTCTGAAAACCAGCGTCCTTTAGAGGGGACATTAGATTTTGGTCTATTTTTTCAGGGTTACAAATTATGGTGGTAAAAATAGCTTTGTCTGTAGAACAGTAGCGTTCTCCTGTTTTTAAGACCTACTGCAAAATACCCTTTTGACCTCAGGCCCCAACTTTTAAGTACAAATCGACTCAGGGCCCACTTACTGTTAATATTAGCACAAAAAATAGTAATTTAACTCTTGGATTTAATTATATTCACTAATCAGATGTAACGTTCTTACAGTTTAACAGGTCTAAACCTTGTTAAATGATATAAAACCAAAGTGTTAATCACAAAGATCTTTTTTATTATAATCCATAAACCACCACATACAACAACATGCTGAACAAGGGATAAGGTTGATAAAGACTAATCGATTATATTGCAAAAGAAGGAACTCTTAACATTTTTATGAAAATACATTTGCATATGCAGCGCTGAAATAAATAAATTCAAACTGAATCAATAAATAACAGTTATGTATCGGCCAAGAGACTGATGCATTATGCGTGAAGTGGTGAAAAAGTCTTTAAAAACGATGCGGCCCAAACAGACTACAGATGAGAAACAATTCATACATACATACTGTAACTGTACAAATAGGTATATGTGTACTTTTTCTGTCTTTTTTATTTTTATTCATACACATAGGCCCCAAGATGCATTTTTTCTATCGATGTGGCCCCTCAGTCAAAATATTATACCAGGTCTTTCTTATACCATGATTATTTCATATACTTATAAAAGGAATACAGTCATTTATTAAAGTCAACATAACACAGGTCTCATTTGCTCTTTTTCCACCGAATGAATTTTCATGATTTTCTCACTCGTTTCGGGTTGTAAATTGCTGTGAAAGTGTACCAACTTGTCGGAATACCTACTCAGACCTCTTCTGGTCAGGTGAGATGCATGATTTATGTTCAACAAAAGCAGGGAAGCGATAAAACAGCAGACCACTCGATGATGTAAACATTGGGATACACGGTAGTGATCACGTCGCCGCTATAAATAATTTGTCTGTATTAGCGCTTATAATAACAATGTCACTAATACTTGGTTAAAATTGAAGTCACAAAATGTAAACGGAGAACTGTTGCCGTTTTTTAATGGTTATTTATTGGATTTTATGGGTGAAATAGTGGAGCTCCCATTGGCTCTGCTATAAGCTGACTTATGTACGTTTATTTAGTATTTAGAATGCATTAAAAGAAACTCCATCCGTCTTCATGTCTTTCATAATGATTGTGAACGATAGGCAAAATTCCAAAAAAGTGCAGTTTCCTTGAAATTACAAACAGTTTAATTCCACTTCCGGTTATTTCAATTCAATATCCTGTGAAGTGGAGGCAAGTACATTTTTTAAATTTGTCCAATTAATTAGAATTGGAATTTGGAATTTTGTAAAAGCCTCCTGTATCTATATTTTTGTTTAAGAAAATATTGGTAAATTGTTGAATTCCTGAATTAGGTCTTTGTTAGAACATGCATACATACACACACAAGTAAACTATTGCCAATTAAAAATCATTTTCATTTATTTTTTAGGAACCATATACATGTTATGTACTCCACAATCTAAACATGGTTTTCTTTTGCCTTAACATTTAAAATGCAAATGGCGCAGTCCAGTACACCCCCGTGTACCCTTCAGCAGTGATGATTCTATGGGCCTGTCTCCGGTGTGAATGCTGTGATTTCATCAACAATCCTCTGCAGTGGTACCATTACCGGGCCAACATGCTCCTCTAGCCACTCTTGTGCTGTTGAATCTGGGTAAAGATGACTCATCCGCTCTCTTACTATATCCACCTTCTGTTGCAGCAGAGCCAAATACCTTAGGAGACATACATCATCATATTATCATTCCACATGCACACATTAAATATAGCTTGACTGCAACATGAAAAGTGCTCACCTTGATGCTTGACTGTGAATCTGCATAGCAATAAGAGGATTTACCATTCTCCTTGCTCTATGGTAGGGACTCAACCATCCGCGTACATACCTATGTCATACAGATTCAAGTCTTTGTTATACTCATATTTTTCATCCCATTACAGTTGGCACATTGTAAAAGTTAAATCAAGAAATATAAAGCAAAGAGGCACAATGTGAAGACAAAAAACAAATGATGAAACTGTAGTAACAGCTGTTGCAAAGCTTTGTTTTTGAACATCCATCCATCCATCCATTTTCCCACCGCTTGTCCCTTTTGGGGTTGTGGGGGGTGCTGGAGCCTATCTCAGCTGCATATATTCCTAATTTTATTTTGCTTTTTTGCATTACTAAGACATCTATTTTGAAACTTTAACGTGGCCCATCCTTTAATTTTTTCCATGTGTCCCTTGTGAATTGTGATTAGTTTCTTTTTATACTCTTGGCAAAACGTGCTATGCGTAGGAAGCCCTGTTTTGCTTGAAGTGCATGTAATAAGTCAACTATGACAGGGCGCTTCATATGACATACTATAAAAAACATATTCCTAGCCTCTTCCTGCTCTGTCGCTGACATGAATATAAAGTCAATTAGTTTTGGACAGAACCGCGATAAATGAATTTCTGGCAAAGTAGGAATTATCAATCAAATATTATGCTATAGATATTTTCATATCTATAGCATAAAACACTGTGTACACCATTCTAAATACATTTGTCAACATTATGAGAACCCCTTTTACCTTGAAACTATTTTAATCCAATATAGTACTGCTGCCTGAGGCTGAGACAATCAATGGCCACAATACTGAGCAGCACGACAATTGGTTTGGTCTCCACTGGTCAATACTATAGTACTAATATTTTTTGTTTATTTAGCCATTTTTAAGCTTGAAAATACTTAATGCTGGAACAAAAAAAAAATCTAGGTTTATGCTCTAAGCAAATAAACAAATATCCCCCAAAAAATAGGCGATGTGGTGAAGCGCGACCGTAATGATACATTTCCCCAAACATTATCTTTGCCTCCCGTGGCATACAGTGTTAGTACTGGGCTACTAATTTGTCGAACATGGATCGATTATCGGTCAGGAATTGTGCCACAAACATGTGAAACTATATGTTTATGTTTAGGTAAATTAGTTTTTTGCACTTAAGCATAAATTGAATAATTAATTTCCTATGAATTTTAGTACATACATGGATCAAATTAAATTCAAGTTGGATTTAGCTAGGGATGTTAAAATATTTATTTGGTATGAAAACAAATGTTTTTTAAATACTGGACTGGCTTGTGTTCGACTTTTAAGGTTTCACTTAATGGCAGAAGTGTTTCATTTTTTGGTGCGTACTTTTTCTTGGACCGTTCTAATGACTAATGTTTCACATAATGCATACACTGATAGTTAAGTCTCACTGTTATGAAGAATTGACATATTTAGCTTTGCAAGTAAAACGTATACCAATATTTAAGTTCATGTCATTACTCATTTTACAGTTATTGACAAGATTTTGAATCATTACATTTTTAAGATTGATTTAAATCACATTGGATTATGTTGAAAAAATGTTTTGAACATATTATACAAATTCCATAGAGAATCCTAATGTTTACATTAGTCTATTGCACAGCAGACACTGATCGGGATATGAAAATGCACTTTGAAAATAATTGTAAAAATATTAAAAAATCTTTACACTTGCACAATTCAACTTGTTAAAAAGGAGTAGGAGGAAGCAGTGTGTATCTAAACATACCCTTTCTCTACATCTCTAACTGATAATTTGTTAACAGCATGTGTTAAACATGTTAACGCAATCATTGTTTATGTTTTGTCATGAAAAAGCTTGTTCACTTCGTGTGTTTCAGTGTTATTTTCTAATTGGCAAGGAAAAATCGAAAATGTGTAGCAATAGATTGATATGTTATGCAGTGATGAGCTTCTTGGGAGATAAAGGATAGAAAAGTAAAAAAAATAAAAACAGGTTTGAAAAAACGTTTTGTATTGATAAAAAATTCAAAACAGTAAATGAAATACTATTACACTCATCATGACTCACATATTCTTTTCAAAATACACGATGTCATCCGAGCTAAGCAGTGAATCCAGTTCTACAATTGACTCAGCTAATCTTCTTCCCGGGAAGAGGGTAGAATCACCAGATGTGCTACACGACAATGAAACAAAATCTTTTTAAAGTGAAAAATAATAATTAATATTTCATTTAAAAAAAAAAAAATTTGAAGGCCTCACCTTTCCATAGACTCTGCCTCCACAGAAGACACACCCAACATTTTCCTCACTTTGTTTTGAGCCTCAGTACTTAACTGGCCATGGAAAAGTGTTTGGAGACAAGCGGCCAGTGATGGTAGAGCGACAGGCAGGAGCTCGCACAGCACAGACATGTGGTCATACCTGAAATTTGGGAAGCACAAATACACATAAGGAAAGGGTTTGTTCAAAACAATGAACAGTATTTACCTTTGCCAGCCTGTAATGGCAATGCCCATAAGGTTTAGGCCAGAGGGGACAGATGCCGCTACCTTCAACCATTGCAGGTGGTTCTCTACATGTCTCTGTGTGCTCGGTACATTGGTGTAGACACAGGTGGAGCCTTTAAAGGAGCTGGCTGCCCAGACATCTTGCATACCAGCACTGAAGTACTTCTCTAGCAACGACACTATATGAACACAAAATATCCATCTCTGAATCGTGACTATATCATAATGCAATGGAGACCACATGCAGGTCAACATTTTAACTTAGAATGAAATTGCAGCTTGTACCTGTTTTGTTTACATCCAGATTAGGTGTGTAATCCCACAGCATTGGCTGGACTTGTCCTACGATACCACTTGCTGTGTCGTGAAAACAATAGCGACTTGTTCAAACATGACATTAGTAAAAAAGACTAAATGTTGACCTCCAATTTAGGTGGTTGGAGGTCAGCTTGACTCAAATCAATGTTGCATAACTAGGCCCCAGACACGTACGCACGTCCTAAATATTCTGTTGGGATGTTATCTGGTAATTGATTTAACTGAATGTTCAATAAAGTTTTGTTTACTGTTTGCCTGCAGTTATTCATTCCTCAAATTTCTGTAATATAATGAATAATAAAAATGACAGTATATAAATTAAATGTAGGTCAATATTATGTATGCACAGTATATAGATGTATAGGCACATTCAGACAATTGTTAACACTCACACCTATAGAAAATTTAAAGGTCATATGATTTTTTTTTCCTACATTTAAAACACTTCCTTGTGGTCTACATTACATGTAATGGTTTTTTGGTCAAAATGTTTTATAAAATTAATTTTGCAGACCATCTTCAATGGGATTTCTGACCTTTTAAGGATGCGCTGTTTTGGGTGCAGTCTTATTGACATGCCTCCACTTAGACTGCTTCTTCTCCCCGCCAGCCATGTTGTAGTTGTTAGTACTTCCATATGGAGTCTACTGACAAATATAAGTAGAAACTATACACTACTTTTTTTAGAAAGGGCAACAGCGGAGAATGCATGTGTATGTATGAGCCAGTCTGCCCCCACAACAAAAGGATAGAGACTAAAGAGGAACTCTTTCATTAAAAAGTCCCACATAGCAATGGCAAAAAATGGGGAAAATTTCAAACTGCTTGTGTGGAGGAAGTATTAAGGAAGGCAAGATTATTTTATAAATATCTATGCCATGCATTGATTTCAAATTTTCGAGACTTGCACAACAGGTACAGTCGATACTGTTGTATTTTTGCCTCATCCTTCACTTTAAGCATGATTGAAGAATGCACTACCGACCTGATAAGTCAAAAAGAGAAAAAGCTGATACCAGGTGGTTGTTTGAGCCAACACAGGTAGTCCTGGATAGTCCAATTTCTTAATGCTTCAGTCAAATGCAGGATTCTCATAGGAATGAGGAAAAAATACAACCTTAACTACTGTACCAATCGAGAAAAAAAGTAGGTTTTGCATAAAAGGTCCCCTTTAAAATCTTTAATAACCTAACATGTATATTTTTGTAATGTGGAAGTCGTAGTACCTGTAAAAAGCCCACACATGAACAGGGAGACCAACAACATGGAGGATTGAACCCATATCTTCCGACTGTGTGGCCTAAATATTAACCACTTGGCCACCATGCAGCCTAGAGGACAAGATAATGTGTAATGTTGTGAAAGTATTTATTTCAGTAGTTAAAAAAGTTAAAATATTATATTTTATAGATTCACTTCACACAGAGTAAAATGTTTCAGGAATGTATTTCTTTAATTTTCCTATAGGAACTCTCCTGACGGAATAAATAAAGTATTATCCATCTATCTTTCTTTCTTAATAATTAAAACGCTTATAGCTTACAGCGCAATAAAAATGTGAATATTCATCAAGAGTTAAAAAACTGTTAACTTTTGGTTAAGCGGGGTAGAGCGGCCGTCCAGGAACTTGAGGGTTACTGGTTTAATTCCAACTTCCGCCATCTTCATCAGTGCTGTTGTGTCTTTGGGCAGGACACTACGCCCACATTGCCCTCTGATTCGTCCACACAGGGAAGCTTCACCGACCGAGAAGCTGGACCTAAACGAAACAGATAGGATCCCAGGGTGCTGTACGGTGGCTGGCCACTGCTCCTTAGGAGAGGATGGGTCGAATGCAGGGACTACATTTTGCTGTACATGTGAAAATGAAGATCTTCATATTTAAATTTACCAGCTAGAAAATCCTGAGCCTTGAACTGTCTCTAAAGTAAACTTCTGCAATAAAATAATTTTTGTACCATTATTCAAATTAATGTATATTTATTAGAAAGGCGACCTATTATGCAATAACACATTTTCTTACCGATTTTTATCTGTTTTTGTAATTTGGGATCTGCACAAGTACCAACATTTGAAATATAACAATGGAGTCATGGTGGAAATATCTATAAAACAATATTGCATTCTTTCATACTTCTGTCAAACAAGAGGTTTGGAATTTGCCCAATTTGTGACGTTTTTCCAAAGTGTAACGTCAGCAGATAACTCCATATACAGTATGGTAGACATTTACCTGAAGAGCTTTGCGTGAGCCCGCCATTGTAATCAGATGTCAAAGTCAATAAGTTCCTTCTTTTTCGCTATCCTCTTGTTGTGAGGCAGACTGGCTCGCAGATGAACATGCCTCCTCGCTCTTGCCATTCCTAATACAAAGTAGCGTACAATTCTAATTTACTGATTATCTGTCAGTATACTCTATATGGAAGCACTAAAAACTTTCACAGGGCCGACGAGAAGAAGATGCAGTTGAAGTCGAGGCACGTACTAAGATCGCCCATAAAACGGCGCATCCTGAAGAGATGGTCAAAAGCGGCTAGAAGATGGTCTGTAAAATATAATCTGTGCAAAAATTTGACTAAAGAACCACCATTACATATTTACACAAGGAAGTGTGTCAAATGAAGCAAAAAAAAAGACCCCTCTTTTGCGTACAACAGAGTCAATGACAGGTCCTCTTTTCCGTCCATAAAACCCAATAAATAAAAAATATATATATTTTTAACTATTCTTAATCGATTAAAAAAAAAAAGAAATCATAACTATTTAAAAAAAACCTGTTTAAATCTGTCCTGTCCAGCCAGAGAAATCATATTGTTGATGAAAATGCCCATACTGGCTGTAGAGATTTATTTTAGAAAAGAAACTTGTTGAAGACTGTACTTCATTACATTTTTGGGTAGCATTTTATTTAACAAAACCAGTTTTATTTAAAGTAACAAACATTTATCAGATATGTTTATCTATTTTATGGAGGAATGTCATTCTTCATCTAAATAGGAATATATGAACATCCTAATAGTCGGCATCCCAATGACAGCAGACATTGTACAGTACTTGATGTTTTATTATATTTGTTGGCTCTCGTGAAGTCTGCAGTGAGTAATAATCAATGATATTGAAAAAAAGCAAACGTGATTATTCTAAAATTAATGCACCGCGTATGCTTAAAAAGAGCAACATACGTAAATATTAAATGTTATTATAAATGTGCCCGTTACTACATATATACTTATATCATGTATATAAAACCTTAATGGAAGTGTTTTGATGTTTTTAAGGGGTTTATTGGCAGAATAGAGCGACCCCCCTAGGCTCCATTGTAAGCGAACTTTTGATCGCATTTATTTAATATTTAGAATGCATTAAAAAAAAGAAAACATGTTCTTCTCTTGCATAAGGATTGAAAATGATAAGCAAAATCCCCTCCAAAAAAAATGCAGTTCTCCTTTAAGAGATGAACCTGTATTTGCACCAAGAAACCTGACACATACAAATTCTAGAAATTTACCAAGTACCAGCGATGTGACTCTTACAACAACTCATGATTTGATTCTGAATCTTGGGGTGATGATTCGATTTAATTCAATGCTCTATTCAACCAGAATGTTTTTTTTAATGAAAACATACTTTTTTGTAAATTATAACTATTTAGAATTGGATTAAATAAGTATTGCAATTCAGATGTAAACCAATTACCCACCATTTTCCATTGGAGGTTTAGCTAAGCATGTCTACGATTTTGACAAATGCAATACTTACAATGAGAAATAATAGGCTTTAAATAAATGGTTACAAAGGCAAAAATATTATTAAACAATTGTAATTGTTGAAAACAGACATGGATGCAAACTAATACAGTATTTTGAATTATATATTACAAATTATATACATTAATTTCTTACAGTTATAAATTAGAAGCATGTCAAACTTTACCACCCTTCATTATATATATTAATGCCGTCAAACGATTCATTTAAAAAAATCTGATTAATCACACTTTAGAATTTGGATTAAATAATATTTATCACAGGTTTATTAGCTTGCATAGTTTAAATTAACTTTAAAAAAGTCCCCAATATTTGGAACCTAATGTAATTTTATTGTCAGACTGTCATACAAGATTTTTTGTAAAATGTTTTACCTAAATGCATGTCATTAATTTGCTCAAAACGTGATAGGAGTTTTATGTAAAATACCTGTGGGGTTTATTTTCACGTTACATTTTCTAGTGAACACACCAGTTGGACTCTCATCACTAATTTTTGCACTGGTGTATGCATTGACCGGATCGTTGACCGTAAAGCAACCCGTACCGCCTTCCACGGTTAAAGGTAAATTGAAGCGTTTTTCCAATCGATTTAATTTATCAATTATTGAATCCCTTGTAACTTTATTTGTTATAAACAAAAATTGTGACACTTAAAACTGTCGTGGTATGAACTTTTTCAAGTTACTGCTCAATATTGATAGTTAATTATATTGTATTATTATTTATTACCTTTTAAAAAGGTGGTCAAAAACACAATTACATATAAATACAACTGACAATTAAAAGAAACGTATGCCTGAGATAAAAATCCATGTCAAGACATTCCTACTAACCTTTCAGTGTGTCCTGGGTCATCCCCCTCATCATATCATCCCACATGATGATGGTTATGTGAGGCCAAGTCTCCTTGATGTACTTTGCCACTGATACAACATGAGTCAAGAAAAGCTGCTCCACTGTGCGTCCAGGAGAAGCCAACCATAACTTTGACATATCACCTTCACCCAACATGTACACCTTAAGGTAAATGCGAGGGGATGAGAGAATGCCAGCTCAATAAAATAAACTAAACAGTACTGTAACACTACCTCATCTGCACCTATGTGCAGTGTCTTTACGCCTGGATGGAGCTCGACCACCTGCCTCAGCATATCTGTCACAAGTTGGCGTCCATCTTCTTTGTGAGGATTCAGTGTGCCCACACAGTTTGACACTTCTCTCAAGCTCTGCATGGCTTGATGTTTGAGCACAAACTGTAAATACAGTAAATAAAAGGAAAGTGCCAGTATTGGATTGATACCAGGGTAATGAGAGTGATATTTTTTGATTGTCTTTAATGGGCAACATTTAGCAATAAGTTACTAACGTTTCCTCTTATCTTTCTTCCTAAGTGATTTCCTAAGGAGTCCATTCAAATTCATGATGCGTTCTTAAACGGCCCAATTGTTCCCACCTGCTGTTCTTAAATTGCTGAATGCCAAATGGTTAGCGCATACGTGTCTATCATGATTTGCACATAAACATGCCCTTGATTCCCCAATATGCATATGTAAACACCCTTAATTCTGTCATTTGCATAGGTAAACTCCCTTAATTCCCCATATAAGGGCACAATTCCGGCGGAAAAGCCAAACATCATACACACTGAGGAAACAAACAGATTACAGAAAATAAATTCGTATTATACTGCGGGGGAAATACATAATGTCAAAACAAAGTTTAAGAAAGGGGGGACTGCTGAGGTAGCCTAAAGCGTTCAAATAAATATTCGTCACTTCGGTCAAATAGGTCTACGTGGTCGTGAAATATGCGCTCCCTCCCCAGGGCACGATCAGCGGTATCTTGCAGTAGCAGCAAAATAATTGCCATTATGCGAGTTGAGTTGCAACAGGGTGTGAGAGGCCTGTTGGTCTTTTAAAGAGTCACCAAACACTAAATCAACGCCTCGGTAGTTGATAATTGTGTGTGTATTTGCATGTGTGCACACAGTATTTTGAAATCTCTATATATTGCTCATTTTGCCATATGTCTCTTTTAATGCACAGCATAGGACACATAAGTACACTATCTGGAGTACAGGGCAGGCGA
The DNA here is from genome assembly GCF_033978795.1 of Nerophis ophidion. Taxonomy (NCBI): domain Eukaryota; kingdom Metazoa; phylum Chordata; class Actinopteri; order Syngnathiformes; family Syngnathidae; genus Nerophis; species Nerophis ophidion. The sequence continues at coordinate 50,589,185 of NC_084618.1, forward strand.
GTGGGGGATCTTATGTTCGTGGATAACTCCTCTGGCAGGGGGCTCCCCTCGTCTCTTTTAATGCACAGCATAGGACACATAGCAAGAGTGGTCCTCAGGTCCTGTTGATCAGGGGCAATAGCTCCACTGCCACAGATCCACTATTAACCACTAATATCACAGTCAAAACGAAAGCTTGTTCCCATAGGCACCATAAACTGTTAATAATGTTTAGACAAAAGTGCATATTATATATACTATTATATATATTGTATTTATATAGGTGTCTGTGTGTGTGTGTGTGTGATGGATATGTGTGTATTTTGGGTATATGCATGTGTGTATGTATGTGATTGTGTGTGTATGTGTATATATGTATATGTGTATATATATATATATATATATGTATATGTGTATATATATATAAATTGTATATATGTGTGTGTATATGTGTGTGTACATATGTATATATGTAAGTGTGTATGAATTTAAATGTATTATATATTGACAATATATAGCAGCAACCACTGAATTGAATTATATTATATATATTATTGTATTATATATTGTATATATATATTGTATATGTATAGGGGTGGGACCTAATAAGTTTACTTCTTCCCACTCCCTTTTGAGCCAATGTTGACATCTACAAAAGATTAGGCACATGTAATGTTTTCAATGTAGGTGTAAAAATAATGTATCTATATATTTCTTTTGTATTTTATGTCATTCTCTTGTTTTGTTTGCATGGCTCAAATAAACCCATTCATTCATTCATGTCTGTCTCTCTGTCTTATCTATCTATCTATGATATTAATTTAACATTAGACAATATAAGGAAGGGAACTTGTCACACTTAAGAACAGATAGGCCACCCTAACAGTGCTCTGAAGCACTCGTCCATTTTTTTTTTCCTACGAACAAATCCCAGCTAAGAAAACATTGGTGATTACAAAAATCTCCTTAAAAACTTCGTAAGAGGGCTTAAGAACAAAATGTATTCTTAAGAACGGTTGCTAAATGGGGCCCAATGTTTGTATCCTGACTCTTGCCAGATCCTTGTAGTTCGCTGAGCTCCACACAAGGCTCTGGGACTTCTAAAAAGGAGATGCATTTCAGAAGGTGGGGCCTTGTAAAAAAAATATTGTATGTGATTGGGTAACCCACTTGTCCGTTATTTTGAATGATTTGCTACTTCAACCACTCACATCAAAATCAACCTGTGACGCTGCTGAGAGCGATGCTGGGATATCCAAAACAGAACAGCCGACATATTGGATAACGACAGAGTGAAAAGTACTCTGTTCATCTTTTAAATAATTAATATTCGATAGATTCGACAAAACAGTTGTAATAACAGAATCAATGTCAGCACACGACTCCTTGCTGCATACTGCCATTGTTGTTTGAATTAAACAGTCGCTACTGTGCTGCGTCACATCTATGAAATCCCGCCCAGTGATCCTGATTGGTTCATTATTTGTTGTTATGTTGAAGGAGTTTGTGTTGCCGTCGAGCCCACATCCTTGTGTGGAGCTCAGCCAACTACAAGGATGTGGCACGAGTCAGGTTACAATGTTTGTTTTTTTGATTGATTGATACTTTTATTAGTAGATTGCACAGTTCAGTACATATTCCGTACAATTGACCACTAAATGGTAACACCTGAATAAGTTTTTCAACATGTTTAACCTGGGGTCCACGTTAATCAATTCATGATACAAATATATACTATCAGCATAATACAGTCATCACACAGGTTAATCATCATAGTATATACATTGACATTTTTACATTATTTACAATCTGGGGGGTGGGATGAGGAGCTTTGGTTGGTATCAGTACTTCAGTCATCAACAATTGCATCAACAGAGAAATGGACATTGAAACAGTGTAGGTCTTATTTAGTAGGATACAGTATGTACAGTCAGCAGAGAACATAGTGAGTTCAGATAGCATAAGAGCAAGTAAATACATTAGAGGTACATTTGATTATTTACATTAGGTTATTTATAATCCGGGAAGATGGGATGTGAATGGAGGAGGGTATTAGTAAAGGGTTGAAGTTGCCTGGAGGTGTTGTTTTAGAGCGATTTTGAAGGAATATAGAGATGCAATTACTTTTACACCTGTTGGGAGTGCATTCCACATTGATGTGGCATAGAAAGAGAATGAGTTAAGACCTTTGTTAGATCGGAATCTGGGTTTAACGTGGTTTGCGGAGCTCCCCCTGGTGTTGTGGTTATGGCGGTCATTTATGTTAAGGAAGTAGTTTGACATGTACTTCAGTATCAGGGAGGTGTAGCGGATTTTATAGACTAGGCTCAGTGCAAGTTGTTTTACTCTGTCCTCCACCCTGAGCCAGCCCACTTTAGAGAAGTGGGTTGGAGTGACGTGTGATCTGGGGTGGAGGTCTAAAAGTAAAAGTGTTGAACACACAGAATTCACGACAAGCTGTCTGCCTTACCTCCATATGGCCGAAAGTCTGCACAAGTGGTACAATCTCCATGCCTTTAGATGTTGCTACTTTCTGCAGGGAGAATATGTCATCTCGGCTAAAAAACACAGCATTGCATAAACAGTGAAGTTGACCCAAATTCCACCATACCTAACCCATTTATCGATATCCAGTATCTGTCGGCTGTAGTGTACCTGTACACAGGTTGTGCAGAGGCCTGCAGCACCTTCAACTCTCCCTCATAAGGAAACATGTCCTCATACTCCACAAGGAGGCCATCCGCACCCAGTTGAGAGAAGCACTCTATCAACTGGAACAGCAACACGGAGAAAGTTTGGACATGAATGGAGATGTTTAAGTATTGTTATGTCAGACGAGCTTTTACCTGGTGTAAGTATTCGAGTTTCGGAGGGGCACCTTTTAAATCCAAATGCACCAGTTTCTTCCCTGTGGGCCACGGTGGACTACTCATGTCGTCTTTGTAGCTCAGTCGTAATCAATAACACAACTAAGTGGTTGTGTGTTTCTGTTCCTGAATGATAGCCAAGCATTTAGGGGTGTTGTAAGCATTTCACCAATCTCGCGCACTTTGCAAAATATACGTCATTTCCATTGTGCGCAAGCAATTTGCATATCGCAAGACGAGATTTAAGACGAGATTTTGTGGATGGTTTAGTCAGTAACCCTACATTATTATATTTTATAAATAGTAGTTTAGTCAGTAGTTTAGTTGTGGATGTACACAGTACAGTGGGTTAGGGTTGGACTGATTTGAGGGCAATACTCAGTTATATTGTCCCGACTACAAATTAATTTTGACACCAAAAACATGTATTTGCGCCCATTGAGTTGCAAAATATGCACCACACATTATTCAAATATATAGCTGGAAGCAATTTGCAAAAAGATTGCGCTTTATACAAATGATCAAAATGCGGTTGCTCACATTGGTATTACGCCTACAACAGGGGAACAATAAAGTATGCGCGTTTACTTATTAATTTCAATCGTTGTAAAGATAAAGAACGACGCACCTTGACAGTGGACATTTCCGCGTAGCATATCCGCAAACACCGTGCCGTGCCTTCCTATTGGATCAACACCGCTACAGATGTATCCAATGAGACAACAGCCTTCTCTTCGGCTCGGCCAATCAGAATGCGTGACCTACGCCAACCCGGAAATGGAGTGATTTGGGTGGCAGTGGCGCGGTGCGTACTAGTATGTAGTTAGCAGGCGAGGCAAAGACAACAACCTCGTATGACAGCCTAAACTCCAAAAAGCTATAGACTTGTAGTGGTTTAAATGGCGCCGGTGCGACAGAGAATTGCCAAGGGCTTGAATGCTACTGAGATAGGAAAGAAAATCAAAAGGTGAGACAACAAAACTACCTTATTTCCTTGAATTGCCGCCCGGGCGCTAATTAATTTCAAACCTCTTCTCACTCCTGCGCTTACCAAAGGCATCCGGTAAAAGTAAGCATGCGCTAATTATATTAAAATCTCTTCTCACTCCGTCACTTACCAAAGGTATGCAGTAAAAATTTGAATGTGATGTAAGCTTGGACCTTAAATCCTACGGAATAGGTCTTAACGGCCTGCTGAAACCCACTTCTACCCACCACGCAGTCTGATAGTTTATATATCAATGATGAAATATTAACATTGCAACACATGCCAATACGGCCTTTTAGTTTAATAAATTGCAATTTTAAATTTCCCAGGAGTTTCGCCTTGAAAACGTCGTGTAATGATGATGTGTACGCAAGACATCACGGGTTTTTAGGAAGTATGAGCGCTGCGCACGCACACAGCTAAACGTCGTCTGCTTTAACCGCATAATTACACAGTATTTTGGAGATCTATGTTGCTGAATGTTTTGCAATTTGTTCAATTAATATTGGAGAAGTCATAGTAGGAAGATGGAGATGGCAAGCTTTAGCCTTTAGCCACACAAACACACGGTGATTCCTTGTCTAAAATTCCTGGAGGTGAAACTTTACTATGGATCACAGCGCGGTCAAGCTAACATGAATCACAACGGAATGTCAACCAGCAGGTTTCGGTGAGAAAATTGTGGTTAAAAAGTCGCTTCTTACCAGAGAAAAGGTGAGGTTGTGCCGTCCATAGCTGCCGTCGACTCCCCTGAGACACTGCGCGTCAACACACCTGTGGAGACACACCTCTGACTATCAGGTAATATTAAACTCACTAAAACACTAGCAACACAATGGAAAGATAAGGGATTTCCCAGAATTATCCTAGTAAATGTGTTTAAAAACATCGGAATCCGTCCCAATGCAATCGCGTTTTTAAATTTTTTTTTTTTTTTTTACTTTCTAGTCCGTCGCTATCAATATCCTCAAACACAAATCTTTCATCCTCGCTCAAATTAATGGGGAAATTTTTGTTTTCTCGGTCCGAATAGCACTTTTGGTTGGAGTCTCCCATTAAAATCAATGTGAATATGTGAGGAGCCCCCACACTTGTGACGTCATCGTCTGCGACTTCCGGTAGAGGCAGGGCATTTCTCTTAACACCGAAAGTTGCGAACTTTATCGTGGATGTTCTCTACTAAATCCTTTCAGCAAAAATATGGCAATATCGCGAAATGATCAAGTATGACATATAGAATGGACCTGCTATCCCCATTTAAATAAGAAAATCTAATTTCAGTAGGCCTTTTATCTTCTTCCCTTTATGCTGCACTTACCAAAGGCATGCAGTAAAAATTTGAGTGTGATGTAAGCTTGGACCTTAAATCCTACTGAATAGCTCTTAATCTTCTTCCCTGTATGCGATTTCAAATTACCGGTATTGAAATCAGTCTCCTCCATTTTGAAAATGATGACAGGGGAAGTGTCACTCGTGACGTCACGAGTTTGACCAGGCGGTAATACTAAGCATGCGCTAATTATTTTGGGAAGCAAGTTTGACCCGACAGTAATTCAAGGCAGGCGCATACTATATGCCCTGCGGCAATTCAAGGAAATAAGGTATGTTGGCTGGTGTAAACGTGGAAGGCGAGTTGTGCCACAGTCAAGTACATTACTATAAGCATTACACATAGCCGAAACTACAGTGACGGCATACATTTCATTATATTGTGTAAAATATGTCTGGTTCTTATACCTCACAGAAAGGTGCTCAAATACAAATTATGTTTAATGATATCCAACTGATAGTCATTTAATTCAGTGTTTTTCAACCACTGTGTGCCGCGAGAGACAGTCTGGTGTGCCGTGGGAAATGATCTAATTACACCTATTTGGGTTCAAAATATTTTTTGCAAATCAGTAATTCTATTCTGCAAATTGTGTGTTGTTGTTGAGGGTCTGTGCTGTCTAGCGCTTGGCAGAGTAACCGTGTAATACTCTTCCATATCAGTAGGTGGCAGCCGGGAGTCAATTGCTTTGTAGATGTCGGGAACAGCGGGAGACAGCATGAAGGTAAAAAGGTATATAATGCTGAAACCAAAAATAAACAAAAGGTGAGTGCCCCTGAGAAAAGGCACTGAAGCTTAGGGAAGGCTATGCGGAACAAAACTAAAACTGAACTGGCTACAAAGTAAACAAAAATAGAATGCTGGACAACAGCAAAGACTTACTGTGGAGCAAAATACAGCCGAACATGACATTACAATTAACAATGTCCCCACAAATAAGGATAAGAACAAGTGAAATATTCTTAACTGCTAAAACAATGTAGATGCAGGAAATATCGCTCAAAGGAAGACATGAAACTGCTACAGGAAAGTACCAAACAAAGAGAAAAAAACACCAAAACTAAAAGACTACACACAGGAAAACAGCAAAAACTCTCAAAATAATTCATGGCGCGATGTGACAGTTAATGACAGTACACCTCTTTTGAGACAAGAGCTATAGTGATGCATGTTTGCTTATGGTTTAAAGTTATCCAACAATTGCGACAATGACTTGTTACTGTCAACTGAGTTTTGTTTTTTAATGATTTCTGCTGGTGGTGTGCCTCCGCATTTTTTAATCGCAAAAGAAGGCTCAAAAAAGGTTGAAAAACACTGATTAAATTAATTCCAGTGTGTTTTCGTTTATTTGTGCTGTTTAATGGACACGAACGTTACCTCCAAAATGGTTGTTTTCACCATGTATTCTCCATACTGAAAGGCTAAAATATTTTTTTCACGTGCATAAAGGATTTCTTTGTATCTTTTAAATATTCTAAAAGTGTGGACCTAAGAGGCTCTGTGTCACTGCTCTTTTAGTATGTTTTTGTTTCATTGAAACAAATCCTTGCATTTAATTTGAAGCACAATTTGGTTCGTTTTGAGTATGTAATTGTTCGACATTTAAATACAAATAAACACTTCCACTTACTAGTGCTGCAAAATGATAAATGTTTAAATAAGATTCATCACACTTGAATTTAGAGTAATCGTGATTAATCACGGTAAATTACTTGCGTCAATAATAAATCAACCTGAAACAGATCCCAATATTTTGACAGAAATGCAATTTTATTCTCTCAAGTACACAAATTGCAAAAAAAAAAAAAAAAATGTATGTCATTTATTTGCTCAAAACAGTTTTATCTAAAGTCAGCAAGATTTCCTAGCAAGCACACCAGTCTGATGCACTGACATATGCATTTACCGGATCACAGGTAACAATCTGAGGTTTAGGTAAAAGCGCATGTGCGCTCAAAATAAATTGCGCTATTTATCTGCAACTACATAGTACATAATTAAAATGTGATACTTTTTGTGATTACTTTTTACCTTAGTGTAGTGTTTCTTCAGCAAACCTACAATGATATAAGTATGATTTGTGTATACTAAAATAGAAACATCTTCTTTTCCCTCTTTTCACCAGGGGCAATGCAATGCGACAGGGAACTATGTGGTGGAGTTCCAGAAGCCTAACAGCGTTTTTGCTGGTTTGTTTTTGTTTGAGCGCGGCAGCAACTTGGCTGTACGTCACGTCTTTGGATCCTGACATTACAGAAACGTTGGTCAGCCAGCGTGAGCATGTGTCTCCACAGCCCCGGGTTTACATAGTGCAGTGCTCGGAGGACTACGAGAACTACAAACGCTACCCAGGTGAGTTTTTCTTCCACACTCCCTTATTTTAGCAATCCAGGTCCTGTACCTTGGATGGAATGAAGTCAGACCAGTCATGATTACACATTTTGGATACAATGTGATTTCAATAGAGCCCACTAGATGGCTCTGCAACACAGGCATATTTTTATATATTTGGAATTGACTCTGAACATGACAGAAAAATGTTTTAACTGTAAACAGCACTCCATTGTTTTCCACTTAAAGGGAGTAAGACACGAGGAGAAATAAAACAATGAATTAAATCAAAGTTACATTGTTCAATCAAACCAAGAAATGTTACAAGAACACCACCTAACACCGGTTATGTTACCATTAGAGGTCTAACATCCATTTTATACCGCTTTTCCCTTTCGGGGTTGCGGGGGGGGGGTGCTGGAACCGATCTCAGCTGCATTCGTGCGGAAGGCGGGGTACACCCTGGACAAGTCGCCACCTCATCGCAGGGCCAACACAGATAAACAGACAACATTCACACTCACATTCACACACTTGGGCCAATTTAGTGTTGCCAATCAACCTATTCCAGGTGCATGTCTTTGGAAGTTTTTCCATATATGCAAAAAATTACAATGTAGAATATTTAAGGTATTTGAATAGGCTATATAATCAATGAAAGCCAACATTAGTTGCTACATTCTGCCATTTTGCTATAATCAGCTGACAACAAGTAAAGATAATGGGTGTGCATTCATGCATTGTTTTCGTTATTCCGTGCTAAAAGCCTGAAATGGGCGGGATATAATGCCCTACTGTACTTTGTAGAAAGCAAGCATTCTCTAAGTAGCTGCTTGAAGGTTGCAAACGGCCCCTTTAAAAATGAAACAATATCATTAACCACTGCAATGTACAGGGTTTCCCCAAGATTGCTGATATACTTGTGGAGGTGAGGCTAAAGGCGTGGCCAATATGACATATACAATTTGCATGACCAGCAAAGAAAGATTCATATATATATTCTTTACAAACGTTATTATATACATTTCAAAACAAATCTCAGTTATTCATGATTAGTATTAACATGTAGGGCTGCAAGATTGATATAATTTTGATTACGATTATGGCTTCACGATCATGAAAATATAATAATCGTAAAAAACAACTAAAGAGCCTCGCAACGTACATGCAAGTCCTGGAGCTTGTAACGGTGAAACGGATGAGTGACCGTATAAGTGGAAAAAATGAAAACTTCTGCAAGAAGTTTTGGATATTATCATCGATACTATTTATTTGACACAGCGCTAATAATAATCACTATACTGAACAAAAAAAGTAAGCCATATAATTTCTGCATTGAAGTAACCGCGGACGGTGATTTATAATTGGCCAATAAAACAGAATCCGCTGATAAACGCAGAAAAATATCAGGAAAATGTACATAAATGTGAGTGAAACGTTGTCATTGTGAGGAGAATAAATATTTGTTTGGGAAAATAATGTGTGCTGGAACGCTTATTCACCCCTAAAACACGTACTAAACTAAACATCAGAGGTGTGGACTCGAGTCATATGACTTGGACTCGAGTCAGACTCGAGTCATGAATTTGATGACTTTAGACTCGACTTGACAAAATGTAAAAAGACTTGCAACTTGATTTAGACTTTAACATCAATGACTTGTGACTTCACTTGGACTTAAGCCTTTTGACTTGACATGACTTGCTACTTTCCCCAAAACCCAACGATTAAAAAGTTATTCAGGAACGCTCCGTATCTTCCATTGTGAACGCCTAGCATTTATCCAAGCCATAGTTCGGCTGCAGTGCAGGGTTTTCCACACATTCATTTATTTGTGGCGGCCCGCCACAAAAGAATTACGGCCGCCACAAAAAATAAAAAATAAAATTAAAAAACAAAAAGAAAAACTTAATTTTTTTTAAATGTATTTATTTTTTTCTGGCTTTTGGCTCGCTCGACCGCTCATAAAAGCAATGGGACTCTGTCTGTGAATGGAGCTTGTAGTTACATATTATATAAATATGTAAATATCATATTAATATGTATATAAATATGTACATAAAGTGTTGTAATTATATTCCCACTCCGCGTTCTTCTTGGTCATCGCCGCCGCCGCTGCCACCCCCCCGCCGCTCGACCACACCACCACAAATAGATGCCTGACCTGTGGGAAACACTGCAGTGGAACAACCCACTTTATGATCCCCTGTTGAAGTCAATGGATGTTGGGCTTTAACACTGTTTAATGCACTGTGATGCTATGAGAATTGATAAGAAGTAGCTGATTCTGACCAAATGTTGAACGCATTCCAGTGCATATTTAGTCAAGGAAACGTAAACACAAAAGTACATATTTGACCACTTTTTGTTTGAACAATCACCACTGTCCCCAGCAGGCCTCCAAGGTGAACAGCCTCTGGCATGTTACAACAAGTCGTGTAAAGGAAGTTGGTGAGTCAGATCCGTAATTTTGGGACAAAGATTGGTTCTAAGGACCTGATCGGTAGGGCTGGCAGTCTGCTGCGGCAGGGAGAGCTGCCGCCTTGTCAAGGTGCGGGTGACGCAGTCTTGCGAGCATGGCTTCAGTCTTACCGCCGACAGGTAATGGGGATTGACCTAATTCATCTGTAAAGCCCTGTAAAAAAACATCCCGTATCTTCCATCAAAGTTTTATAAAGAGTACATGCTGTATGTAATGTCATAACAGTCACATTTGTGATAGCGTAATATTTACAGTTTTTTGGTCATTTTAAGGCAGCACGGGGGAAGAGGGGTTAGTGCGCCTGCCGCACAATACGAAGGCCCTGAGTAGTCCTGGGTTCAATCCCGGGCTCGGGATCTTTCTGTTTGGAGTTTGCATGTCCTCCCCGTGACTGCTTGGGTTCCCTCCGGGTACTGCGGCTTCCTCCCACTTCCAAAGACATGCACCTGGGGATAAGTTCATTGGCAACACTAAATTGGCCCTTGTGTGTGAATGTGAGTGTGAATGTTGTCTGTCTATCTTATCTATGTTGGCCCTGTGATGAGGTGGCGACTTGTCCAGGGTGTACCCCGCCTTCCGCCCGATTGTAGCTGAGATGGGCACCAGCGCCCCCCGCGACCCCAGGGGGAATAAGTGGTAGAAAATGGATGAATGGATGGATGGTCATTTTAAGCAATGGTGAAACTTCTTTCTTGGACGTGTTGATTTCACAGAACTCATAGTTACAAATGCTACTTCTGTCAACAACAGCATAGAGAGCTCTTGTGTGTTTGCTCCCACTAATCATGGCAGACTATGTGAGATATGGCGACGAGTACTTTGAGACAAATGAGGATTCAGAACCCTATCTTTTTTAGCCTAATTATACAGAGGATGAGCTGGTTATAGAAACTGAGAGGGTGAAACTTCAGAGTAGACGGGGTCCCAGAGTGTCTGCACCGCGACAGGGCATAAATGCCAGTGGCACAACATCAGCATAACTTGGTGTTGTAAAAAGTGGAAAAAGCCAAGCCACGCCCACAGAAATTGAGTGCTTCTGGTGTATTTAGTGGCACATAGTTTAACATGGAAAAGCTTCATGTACCTGAGGAAGAAGATACTTCCCCAGAAGACTGCATCACAACGAATAAAGAATTGTTTTCACTAACAAACCCTGCAGTGGTAGAAACTTTTTCCATCCATCCATTCATCCATCCATCCACCCATCCATCCATCTTCTTCCGCTTATCTGAGGTCGGGTCGCGGGGGCAGCAGCCTAAGCAGGGAAGCCCAGACTTCCCTCTTCCCAGCCACTTCGTCCAGCTCCTCCCTGGGGACCCTGAGGCGTTCCCAGGCCAGCTGGGAGAGGTAGTCTTCCCAACATGTCCTGGGTTTTCCCCGTGGCCTCCTACCGGTCGGACGTGCCCCAAACACCTCCCTAGGGAGGCGTTCGCGTGGTATCCTGACCAGATGCTACTAAACAAGTTTTCTGGCTCCTCTCGATGTGGAAGAGAAGCGGCTTTACTTTGAGCTCCTCCCGGATGACAGAGCTTCTCACCCTATCTCTAAGGGAGAGCCCCGCCACCCGGCGGAGGAAACTCATTTCGGCCGCTTGTACCAGTGATCTTGTTTTTTCGGTCATGACCCAAAGCTCATAACCATAGGTCAGGATGGGAACGTAGATCGACCGGTAAATTGAGAGCTTTGCCTTCCGGCTCAGCTCCTTCTTCACCACAACGGATCGATACAGCGTCTGCATTACTGAAGACGCCGCACCGATCCGCCTGTCGATCTCACGATCTACTCTTCCCTCACTCGTGAACAAGACTCCGAGATACTTGAACTCCTCCACTTGGGGCAAGATCTCCTCCCCAACCCGGAGATGGCACTCCACCCTTTTCCGGGCGAGAACCATGGACTCAGACTTGGAGGTGTTGATTCTCATCCCAGTCGCTTCACAAAACTTTTTCCACCTAACCATAATCAATTGGAAAAGACTGCTTTTGCCAGTTAGACCAGATGGACAAATGTCCAACGAGTAAGTCATCGTGATATTAAATGTGATTCATGGAGCACATACTATATACACAGTCGAACTTACCATCTACATACGGTACAAACATAATACGTGGGCCATTACTTAAAAGTTAATTTGATTGTTCATTCATAGTAGTTCATATCGTTGTGCTTGTTTCTCAGTCAGTACAGTTAGTTGGCCGATTGCCACTGAGGATCAAGGCGTTGTGTTTCTATGCCAGAAAATAAGTTTATTTCTGTTTGCTCTTACAATAACCATCTCGCAATAGCTTGGTTAATACGGTGGTCACAGTATGTAAATGGAGTGTTGTTGGCCATTTTTCAATATTTTTAGAGGGCTTCATAGGTGAAAAAAAAAGACTCTAGTTACCTGCATTGTTAGCCTCTTGCTTGCAGTTTGTCATTATTTAGAACGCACAACAAAAAGACAGACATGTGTTCTTGTCTCACATAAGGGGTGTGAATGAAGAGTAAAAAAAAAAGTGCAGTTCTCTTCTAAGTGGGTATCACTCTAGTTAGGAGCTTTATCTGACATCAGTCAAACAATTTGATGCAATAAAAAATGATAATTTAGATTATAGAAAGGTGATAAGAAAAAAACACATGTCTTTCTTTTTTAATGCAGTCAAACTTGTAAAATATGGTAAATACAAGGTGGTTAACAATGCAGCTAATTTGAGTATTCTATTATGCCCATGAAGCCCTCTAAAAATGCTAACAATGCTCCATTTACATGTTGTGACCTGAATATTAACCAACTATTAGGGATATTGTTATAAGCACTAACATCAAGGAACTACTTTTAGCGGCGCTGTAGTCACAGAGCGGTAACTAGCTTATGCAGCTATTGACATACCGAGCCGGTGAGCTGCTTCATCGCCTCTGAGTTGGTGAAAGTTTATTCTATATTATAAATAAAGAATCCCACTTCTATAGTAGAAAGTTGTTGCCATAAAGGGAGAAGTTGGTCAACTTTAACATTCAACTTAAACCCGGAAATGGCAAGAAAGGTTTTTGGATGTTTTTTTAGAGCGCTTTATAGGTGGAGTAGAGGGAATCAATTAGCTCAATTGTTAATTGACTTTTGCTAGTGTATATTTAGAATGCATAAAACGAAATACATATGTGTTCTTGTTTTACATAAAAATTGTGAAAAATGGGCCAAATTCCCCAAAAAGTGCAATTCCCCTTTAATGACCTCTAACTTTCTTGCATCACTGATGATGCTTGTTGGGATTTAAGTGTGATTCTGTATGCATGAGGTGTGGTTGGAAAAAAAAAAAAAAAAATTCCTGTTTTTCTTCCACTCTGTCATGGCAGCTGTTTCACCTTTACACACACTGTGGTTTTGGCACTTGCTGGAAAAGAGACATTCTCTCCCCTTGGCCTCACCTCTTTCTAATTCCACCTTGAATACCTGCTCTGCCAATCTCCCGCATGTTGTTAAAACTGGTCTCTCTTCCTCCTCTCATGTTCACAACCAGTGTAATAACTCTATTAATCACTATTTTATTCTGATACAAGCTGCACACTGCCAGCCTACTAAACATGTTTTCTAATAGTAGAAGTACTTCAATCATCCATTAAATTAATGATGGCCATGGTGCAATGTAGTCTTAAGACAGGCATGAAAGGTTATGGATTCTGCACACTCGTCTTACAAGAAGTGTGAGAGTAAAGGGTGGAGCAAAATGGAGAAGGTTTGACTGTTTGTTTCTAGTTAGTGAGGAAATAGAGACTTTTTGGCTTCTACTGTAATTGATGCATGCATCAATTAGTCACCTTAAACAAAGTCCACTTTAACAAATAAATATCTTTGTAGTTTGTACATATAGTTAAAATTTAATTACATTTTATTCATGAGGTACATGGGTTGTACTTGTATAGCGCTTTTCTACCCTCAAGGTTCTCAAAGCGCTTTGACACTACTTCCACATTGACCCATTCTCACATACATTCACACACCGATGGAGGGAGCTGCCATGCAAGGCACTAACCTGCACCCATCAGGAGCAAGGGTGAAGTGTCTTGTTCAGGACACAACGGACGTGACGAGGTTGGTACTAGGTGGTGATTGAACCAGGGACCCCGGGTTGCGCACGGCTACTCTCCCACCGCGCCGTGCCGTCCCTAAACATCACATGTTTACAAGTAATTCTCTACATTTTGCATTTAAATGTAAACATACCGGATCCTGCCAAAGGATAATTTTCACCCGTAGTCCATATACAACCAAACAGGTTTAAAACTACAGGTACATGAAAACAATGATGCATAATACAACCCCAGCAAAAAAAATATGGAAAACTTGAAGGATGCTTTTTCAGTTGTTCAATTTTGTAGAAAAAAAAGCACATCACAGACAAGACACAAAATTATGGTCATTTCAAAAAGCAACTTTCGGACTTTAAATAGACACTAAAAGAAATCAAGTAAATAATTTATTGTAGTTATCAACAGTTATACGGAGCGGATCACAGCGTTCACTATTTACGTCAACAATTACTACTGTGCTAATCATGGCAGACTTCATGAGAGTCAACACCTTCTACTTTGGACGAAGGATGATCCAGAACCTTATGTTTTTAAGCCAAAATATTTTGAGGATGAGATACACGTTTTCAGATGCTGTATACACTATAGCAGATCCAGGTATAGTTTACTTTTTTTGATTGATTGATTGATTGAAACTTTTATTAATAGATTGCACAGTTCAGTGTATATTCCGTACAATTGACCACTAAATGGTAACACCCGAATAAGTTCTTCAACTTGTTTAAGTCGGGGTCCACGTTAATCAATTCATGGTAGGACTATGGCTGGACAGTGGACTCTAAGCATTGTGTAGCAGTATTGCTAAATGTTAAACAATAATTATATACTACGAACATAATACAACTGTCACTTTATGTACAATGTCCGCATTCAGTTGGATACCGACTGATGCGATGTTTACATATTTCAGTACAATAATTGTTTCCCGCTTAGATGATGAATTATTCACAATTCTCACACCTGTTTGTATAAAAAAAGGTTGGGACAAAATGAGCATGTCGTCATGTTTTCCAAACTATGTTTTCAGGCCTAAGTTGAATTTCAAAGTTGACCAACTTCTCGGTTTATATCCATAACCTTTTACTATACAAGTGTGAGGCATGATATATTATCTAGCAAAAACTTTTACCAATTCAGAGGCGTCGTAGTCACAAAGTTCCTTCTTTTTCTCTATCTTTGTGTTGTGGGGCCATAGTAGCTCTTACATGCACATACATCCTCCACTTTTGCCATTTGTAATACAAAATAGCGTATAGTTGTAACTTATATCTGCCAGTAGACTCGATATGGAAGTGCTAAAAACTACAACATGGCTAACAGGTCGAAGACGCAGTCAAAGGGTGCTTGGCCTAGAGGAGGACCCGGCACGTACACAAGACCGCCCATCAAACGGCGCAACCTGAAGAGACTGTCAGAAAGAGACTTGAAGATGGTCTGTAAACCTAAAGCTATGCAAATTTGACAAAATAACCACCATTACATGTTAGGTAGACCAAAATAAAGTGTTTTAAATGTCCATCCATCCATCCATCCATCCATTTTCTATCGCTTATTCCCTTTGGGTTTGCGGGGGGCGCTGGTGCCTATCTCCGCTACAATCGGAGAAATCATAATATGACCTCTTTAAGGAAGACTGTCACTCTGAATAATTATTTTGTGGACACCTCAGTCCTCCTCATGAGCACATTAGCATCTCTCCAGGAGTGTACTCAAATTGACATATTTCTGTCTAAAATTTGTTGTACAGCAAATCTCATTCTTGAGACTCCTCTCCAAACTAAATTCTTTTGAACCGATCTACTGCCAATGATCAGTTTTGTGACTTAATTTGGAAAACAATTCACACTGTAAACTGCATATACTTTTGAATATAATTATTTCTGCGCACCACCTTCAATTGAAATTGCATGTACATTAAATGAACTAATTTTGCAACTCCTCTCTGTCTCTCCTAGGATGCACACCTCAGAAGTGTGGGCGGGCTGTCGCAGACGGTTTGGTGACAATAGAGGAAGTTCAGGTCCTCAGAAGGTGAATATTGTCAAATAGGGAACGTGTCTCATCTTTATTTTCTTTGCTAGTTCTTTTTTTTTGCATGTCTGCCTTCGAGCTCAGTGAGTTTAGTGAATCACTTCTAAATCTGTTTTTGGACCAGACTGGCTGAGAGGGGACTTCAGCTGGCTGGATCAGAGGGAGGAGTGAGTATATTGCCAAGTAAAACAAGGGGAACTATTAATGATTGGGCAGCGAGCATGCCTCTCTACTGTTTTTTGATATTTTTCTCGCAGGCAGTGAATTTATTTTCATAATTTATGTGCTTGAAATGTTATTGTTACGTTATTTTAGGCTACGCATATGAGTAATGGAACTAGATTTGGCTCCAGTCGCTATCACTGTTTTTTGATTAAATCTGTACACATAGTATTTTTCAGTTCCTTTTCCTATAAATCTTGGGGGGTTATTTATTACTCTATATCTAAAAAAAAAAAAAAGAACCTCTCTATTTTGATCTTGACGTTGATCCTAAAGGTGCTTATTAGCAGTTTACTAGCTTTAAAAGTTGGGATTATAGCTTTGTGATATTCTTTACACACTGCTGTCAGTTTTTAATGCAGTACCGCCTGAGGCATCGAAGGTCATGGGCCTTGCTGCTTACGTGCAGTGATTTCTCCAGATTCTCTGAACCTTTTGATGATATTACGGACCGTACTTGGTAAAATCCCTAAATTTCTTGCAATAGTTCGTTGAGGAATGTTGGTCTTAAACCGTTTGACAATTTGCTCACGCATTTGTTCACAAAGTGGTGACCCTCGCCCAATCCTTGTTTGTGAATTGCTTAGCATTTCATGGAAGCTGCTTTTATACCCAAATATGCCAGTTTTTTAGAAACATGTTGCAGGCATCAAATTCCAAATGAGCTTATATTAGCAAAAAATAACAAAGTTTATCAGTTCGAATGTTGAGTATCTTGTCTTTGTTGTGTATTCAGTTGAATATAGGTCGAAAATGATTGGCAAAACATTGTATTCTGTTTTTATTAACGATTTGGCTTTTGTAAAAAAAACAACTAAAAAACATATTAGATTCTTCCAAGTCAACGCCCTCCAGATCTACGAGCTAGTAGAAAAGGTTTAGCCAGGTTTTATCTATAATTTTGATCGTAAATTCTGATTCCAACTGTCCTTTATGTATTTAGGTAACTGTCTATTTAATAATATTTCTTAACATAACTTCGATATAATTAAAATTTTAGTTTAGTTATGTGTATTTATTATAGAGGTGCTCAATATTCTAAGATGTTAATGGCTTAAAAATTAGTAATCATATATCTTTTTCTGACGATAATGCAGTCAGATGAGGTTATTACCTGGATTTGTTATGACCCCATTAAATTGTGCTGTGCTCTACACAGCGCCATGTTAAAAACTATGTCTGCTGTCTGGAATTACTTCTAAGTTTCACTTTCGAACAGTAAATTTGCAATTTGTAATGACTGTACAGTGCTGGTTTATATTTTTGCAGAGTCCAATTAATAGAGGGATGAAGCAGTGAAGTTAGTTCTTCTGTAAATATGTGACTGTTATTACGATAGAGGAGTGGTGTACTGTACCACTCCACTGGTTAACTATAATTTCTTGGCGACTTATTGTTTTTATGTATTTAATATATCTTTTACCTCCTGTATTTAATAAAAGTCGTTAGTTTGTCCTTTTGTTGAAGTCAAATTGAGAGCAGGTCTAGCAACTCCAGAAATGCATGTGTTTCACAGGGTATTCTTGGGTCTTGAAAAGTCTTAACAATTCTCAAATCCAACAATTTGAATTTAAGGCCTTAAAATGTCTAAAATTCTCTAAAATCTCATAAAAGGTCTTAAATATGATTTTGAAAGGTCTTAAAAATATATCGTTACTTTGATACTGATGTCTATGCATGTTTTAAATACATTTTAAATGTTTAGATAGTTGAGGACGCTATTACATAACAAAATAATTAAACTAATGTTGGCTACTTGTCCTAGGCTACTCGGTCAGAATTTATTGCGCATCACTAACCAGTGTGTTGTGCGCGCACAGCATTGTGTTGTTACAGCTTAGAATAGCAGCGGAGAAAACTTAACGAAAGCCCACGACAAAGTTGAATTATTTGCATAAGATGGGTGAATGCAAGTTCAACGATTTGTGGCTCCGGAACAATCAATGTATTGCTTAGTTGAAGGCGGTCGATGGAAACGTGTAAAGTGTTCAGGACCCGAATGAGGCGCCATTGAGGAGGAAAGCGTTTGTAAACATGACGGTAAAAGTGAATGGAATGATAATGTAAAAGTGAAAAATCTGGGATAAGTCTGTCAAAAGCTGCTGAAACGCCACAAACACTTGCACGACTATACAAGGATCAACATAACCCCCTAAAGAAGTGTTATGTGGGTAAAGTGGTGCCAATTGTCAAAAGAGATCAATATGAGTTGTTTATTAGTGAAATCCTACTATTTCGTATAGAAAAACACGCTAATTTCTCTGTAGTAGTAATGTATTCACAGCATTAAAACGATAAAAACAACTTAACTCTCGTATATTTATTCCAATAATTTCAGGTCAGCCTCTCAAGCATAATCTTTTCTCCAAGTTTATACAACAACTGACATTAAAAGCTATAAAGTTGTCTGTTAAATGTTTACGCTCAGTTTATGGTGGGGTGAGGAAACCAAGGTTGATTTGCGAAGGCCATCTTGTCATGTCTAAATAAAAAACAGTCCTTGTTTGTTAGCAATATGTTTTCAAAAAAGTCACAAAAAAGGGTAAACGTGTTCATACATACCAGATCCAAAATGAGTTATGCAAATTTTAATGTTATCCACACTATTCACATTCAAATTCTTGCAAACCATAATCGCCTTCTTTCTTTTCAGACAATTGCTGTGTCTGCAGACTGTTTTTCACAACTTTGTGCAGATACAGTAGTAGTACTATAGATGTTTTTTATCTGTTCGCTCAATTCTGACAGCCGCACCAACACTGCATAAGTTAACTGTTAAGCTTTAGCAGAGTTGCAATGATGCTGACATTTTTTTCAAATAGTTTACAATAGAGAGGCTTCTGGTGTATTTAGTTAGTTTAAACATTCTGTTTTCCAATGTGAAAGAGCAGTGAATAATTTCATACACTTACAATTCATTCTGGCATCTGGTTTTCCTTTATGTCTTTGTACTTTGTTGATGGATGTGAAATGGTCTTCATTTATATTCTTTATGTCAAGTCAAATTGACTTGTTGAAACCTGCAGATAGATACCCTTATTTTATCTTCTCTATCTGATTTACGTTGTGTATATAAATCCTCTCAATATCTTTGGGATAATGTTACTGTTTGCAGCTTGCTGTCTTCTAGTTCTTTGTTTGCTGGTTCCTGTTCCCTGTTTCTAGTTTGCCTGTTCCTGGTTCCTGGTTTGTGTTTTTCCTGAATGTTGGACATTAAATCATGTTTTCCCTCACCAATCCTATCATCTCTGCATCTTGGGGTTCGTCACCACCTTTACCTGACATTGAGTTTCCAATAATTTCTACAACTCCTATTTTTTATGATAGAGTGATTGGAACACATACTTGATGGCCACAAAAAACATTCATGAAGTTTGGTTCTTTTATGAATTTATTATGGGTCTACTGAAAATGTGACCAAATCTGGTGGGTCAAAAGTATACATACAGCTAATATTTGGTTTCATGTATATTTGGTATAGTTGGTTCATTTACTCTCTGCAAAGCACCAGTTCCGTTGGCAGCATAACAGGCCCAGAGCTACTACTTGACGGTAGGATTGGTGTTCCTGGGATTAAAGGCCTCACCTTTTCTCCTCTAAAAATATTGCTGGGTATTGTGGCCAAACAGTTAAATTTTTGTTTCATCTGACCACAGATGAAACAAAAGGTCTTATCTTTGTCCATATGATCAGCAGCAAACCTTAGATGAGCCATAAGGTGTCACTTCTGAAGCAAGGGCTTCCTTCTTGCATGGTAGCCTCTTGGTCAATGACGATGCAAAACACGCTTGACTGTGGACACTGACACTTGTGTTCCAGCAGCTTCCAAATCATTGCAGACCTGCTTTTTGGTGGTTCTCGGTTGACTTGATCATCCTGACCAATTTTCTCTCAGCAGCAGGTGATAGCTTGTGTTTTTTTCATGATCGTGGCAGTGACAAAACTGTGCTATGCACTTTATACTTACAAACAATTATCTGTACAGTTGCTCTTGGGAACATAATCTCCTTTGAAATGGCTCCAAGCGACTTTCCTGACTTGTTCAAGTCAATGATTCGTTTTTTTAGGTCTGTGGTGAGTTCCTTTAACTTTCCGGTTGTCTCGTTTGTAACTGGTTCTAATGACTGCAAAAATGAGCTCTATTTAAATGGGCTCAGTCATATCAACAGGTGTCGTCCATCATAATCACTCACATGAAGTTAAGAGGCCATGTCATGAAGCTAATTTCATTTGATTGAAACTTTTCTACATCACCAAAATTGATAATGTATGTTGCTGTATGTATACTTTTGACCCAGCAAATTTGGTCACATTTTCAGTAGACCATAATAAATTCATAGAAGAGCCAAATTTCATGAATGTTTTTTGTGACAAAAAAGTATGTGCTCCAATCACTCTTATCACAAAAAAATAACATGACATGCCATGACATTATGTTCTTTACAAGTGTATGTGAACTTTTGACTACGACTGTATATATGTATGCATGTATAAATTGTATGTATACAGTGGGGCAAACAAGTATCTAGTCAGCCACAGATTGTGCAAGTTCTCCCACTTAAAATGATGACAGAGGTCTGTAATTTTCATCATAGGTACACTTCAACTGTGAGAGACAGAATGTGAAAAAAAAAATCCAGGAATTCACATTGTAGGAATTTTTAAAAATTTATTTGTAAATTATGGTGGAAAATAAGTATTTGGTCAACCATTCAAAGCTTTCGCTCATGGAAGGAGGTTTTTGCTCAAAATCTCACGATACATGGCCCCATTCATTCTTTCCTTAACACGGATCAATCATCCTGTCCCCTTAGCAGAAAAACAATCCCAAAGCATGATGTTTCCACCCCCATGCTTCACAGTAGGTATGGTGTTCTTGGTATGCAACTCAGTATTCTTCTTCCTCCTAACACAACGAGTTGAGTTTATACCAAAAAGTTAGATTTTGGTTTCATCTGACCACATGACATTCTCCCAATCCTCTGCTGTATCATCCATGTATCTATTTTGGTATAAACTCAACTCGTCGTGTTTGGAGGAAGAAGAATACTGAGTTGCATCCCAAGAACATGGGGGTGGAAACATCATGCTTTAGGGCTGTTTTTCTGCTAAGGGGACAGGACGATTGTTCCGTGTTTAGGAAAGAATGAATGGGGCCATGTATCGTGAGATTTTGAGCCAAAACCTCCTTCCATGAGTGAGAGCTTTGAATGGTTGACCAAATACTTATTTTCCACCATAATTTACAAATAAATTCTTTAAAATTCCTACAATGTGAATTCCTGGATTTCTTTTCCACATTCTGTCTCTCACAGTTGAAGTGTACATATGATGAAAATTACAGACCTCTGTCATCATTTTAAGTGGGAGAACTTGCACAATCGGTGGCTGACTAAATACTTTTTTGCCCCACTGTATATATGTGTATGTATGTATCTGTATATATGTACAGTATGCATATATATGTATGTGTGTGTATTAATGAATGGATGGATGGTGCATTTTCTCTCCTTATATTACTGGTCAAACTAGCCGCCATCTATAATGCAAATGTTGTAACACAGAACAGCTGTTGCAGGAAAGGAAAAGAAAACAAAAAGAAAAATGTGTTTTTATGACTGAGCTGTGTCCGGGACTCAAACCAGTTGTCTTTGTCTTCCTTTCTCCCCTTCTCTCCCCATTTCTCCCCCATCTTATACGGAGGATTGTGCCCTCGATTTTGTCTTGTGACTTGAATCATTAGCGTGTGTACACTACAGCCTGTATTGTTAATGTGATTATTAATTTCATTTTAAAGTTATTTTGTTGTGAGCCGAATTATTAGACAGAAGCTGTTTCATTTCTCATTGCAGCAATTCGGCTGCACTTTGTAGCCTATAAGCCTAATAAGTTCACTATCGATTAGTTGTTTAGTTATGTTATGTTCCGAAATGATAGTTGTCTGTTTTCATTAAATGTGCATATGAATAAAAAGACTTGTTCGTGCATTCCGAATGTATTGTTTGGTTTTTAGCAGGCACATGAGTGCTGTCCGTTGCTGTATCTGACATTTTTGCACGTGAAACATTTTTGTCATTGTTTCTTGTGTTAGGCTTAATATATTAAGTCTAACACATTTTCTTTGGTCGGATTCAGTTAAATCTACTTTTATATGGAACATTTTTGTGGTGTGTATCATAACTGATTTTACTGAACAAAAATGAGTACATAAGTAATAAAAATCTGTTAATCTTTCCCCCACAAATCGGTCAAGCCCCCCTTTAGGCCCAAGAGCGAAAAATTCATGGTGCCGTCCCTGCTTTTGGTATTTTCCCCAAGAAGCTTGTCAGCTTGGTGTTGCTTCTGGTTAGCTTTATGTTCTTTTTTTGGTTACACTACCATCCATAATCGCATTTGTAGTCATCAAGTTAAATCTATGTGGGGGTTTTGTTTTTTCAGCTTTTCTTTTTTGCAATTTTTTATATTGACATTTTATTTTTCAGTTGCAGTATAGTATATTAAATACCACATTTGCAATTTAGAGACAGTTTCTTTTCCCTGCTCAAGCTTGCTGAATTCGGCTGCAATACAAGATCTATTGAACACTATTGAATTTCTTACAAAGGTTGACTCCAAATCCCAGCGCTATACTTGAGCCTCCTGATATTTACAGTTCAAAAAGTTGTTTTCTTGTTCATGATCTAGTCTTCTAGGTAAGATATGTGTGTAATATATGCTGGATGAGTTTGTGTAGTACCCAATGTTCCTTTTTTCTTGCACTAAAACAAAAAAATGCCAACTCTCCAGATAGCAGGAACTGCATTAATCAGCCATTGTTTTCTGTGAGTGCCCACATTTTATAAGTTACATTGGTTTTGTGTCTTAACTTTCAAACTATCATAGCACAGATTTTTGCAAAATTTGCATTATCAACCCGAATCCTATTTTATTTGTCATGATTAAATACAAACACTTGTATTGTCACTCACATTAAAAGTCATTATGTATTATTTGTCAGTCAATGTGGTAGTGGATGGATGAGTATCAATCAATCAATCAAAGATTATTTAAATCGCTCTTAATCACAAGTGGTTCAAAGGGCTACACAAACCACAACAGCATCCTCGGAACCCTTGAAAGGGACCGCAGATGGAGTGGTCCAGACTTAAAACAGCTATCACCATCCTCCGAATAACAATAAGCATTGGTATATTTATAAGAACACTAAAATAATATACATTACAGGTGTCAAACTTAAGTGCACAGGGACCAAAAATTCTAAGCACTCGGTCGTCCGAACAGGAATAATTGGTTTAATAAATAAGTGGTGTTGTTTTGAGTAAATGATTGCTACTTTTGGTGGTAATCAGACATTTTGTCTAAGAAAGGTTAATGCAATGCATCTCATTAATTCCACTGTGGCTTCCAAATTTGCCATGCTGGCCGGATGCACGTTGCGTTTTTGTGATTATGCGGGTCAGAGGAAGTTTGACACCAATAATGTACATTATGTCAGTGTAATTATAAAAATACCTAAATCACTCCTTTATTGTATGAGGATTTTATTTAGCGTTAGTGCAATTCCTTTTATTTGTCATTTAGTTTTTATTGTTCACATTTAATTTCCCTACTATAATGGATTATAGCACCTTTTTGGGTTCTACTGTACTGTTCTGAGGGCAAAAAAGACATGGCATGTCCTAATCCCAGCTGTCTGTTCCAAGCAAGTCTCGCTCTTAGCCAATTATATGCTATGCTTTATATAAAGTGAGACTGCGACTGCTGAGAATAAAAGATATGTAACGCTAACAACATTCAAGGTTTGAGTTTGCAACCAACGACCATGCTGTGTATGCGGTATTTATTTGTGCTAATCCTTGTTTGTTTTGACCCTAAAAGGCCTCCATCTTGGACCTGCACTCAGGAGCATTGTCAATGGGGAAACAATTTGTCAACATTTACAGGTGGGAAACTAAGTCATTTTAAATTATTTTTACATGAGATCTTTTCCTGCATTTGATTGCCGGAATGTCTTCCATAATATGTAACATTTGCAGGAGTATCTTCACCCAAAATAGTTGCTCATTAATCTTGCTGATATGCTGTTTTTTGTGAGATATCACTTCCAGGTCCAGTGACCCGTACCTGTACCCATTTGTCACCGCAAGCGAAATATGATTCTTTTTGGGATCATCTGCTCTTCTCTATCCTTTTCCCACTATTCATGTCCACCAACACCCTCATTAATTTCACTCTTAGGTTTCTTCCATCCGTCATCCCACTAGGCAGGTGATAGGATCCTCAGGGAACACAATCTGGGCGACTTTAATCAAAGTTCAACTCCATTTCACCCTACACCTGTTACTTATAAGGTTTATCACGTGAACAACTTTGACATAAGCAGTGTCATTACCCAGCCTAGGAGGTCTTAATCTTTTAATGTTTGCCAACAGATCCAACTCTTTTACGCAACAATTGTGTGTATTCTGTTTGTTTTGTCTCCTATTCTGATCTCTGCCTGGTTTTGTATGCATCTGGAACCTGGGTCCAGGTATTTTGGGGATCAGATCCAGGAAGTGTTCACAGAAGAGGATTTCCAGCTATACAGGTGACCAAATAACCTTTACTTTTAAAGCAATCCTTTTATTTTACAGTGGATCTGCAAATGTGACTACAGTCTGTTCCATGCTGCTGGACGTCCAATAATGTTTGAATTAAATAATTCCCATTTCTGGTTTTAATGTTGTCAATATAGCATATGTTTATCCTATAGCATTGCGGTTTTGTGTTGACGCCACAAAAATAACTGAAAACCGAAGCTGAAAAAAGCAGTGGCTGAGTAAAGAAACACTAGGAATATTTCATATAAGGATTAGTTTGACCAACATGTTGTGGTTTTCAAATTTAGTAAACATAGCCTATGCTTGCACTTTGGACATAATCATTTTTGTGAGCGCAAAAAATATATCATCTAATCTCCTATAGTCTTGTTTTTTTTTAAAGAGAGAGAAAGACTAATGGTCGCCATCAGACAAAAACATTTTACCTATTATTTTGACTCTGCACCGAGGAAGACCATATTTATTAGACTCATGTATTTTAGATTTACTTTAGGTGTTTCATTTTAATGTGTGCACCTCATTGTACAGCCGTCGTCAAAAGTTTACATAAACTGTCTTGAGTTTCCAATAATTTCTACAAGTCTTATTTTTTTGTGATAGTGATTGGAGCACATACTTGCTGGTCACAAAAAACATCCATGAAGTTTGGTTCTTTTATGAATTTATTATGGGTCTACTGAAAATGTGACCAAATTTGCTGGGTCAAAAGTATACATACAGCAATGTTAATATTTGGTTACATGTCCCTTGGCAAGTTTCACTGCAATAAAGCACTTTTGGTAGCCATCCACAAGCTTCTGGCAAGCTTCTGGTTGAATTTTTGAGCACTTCTCTGGTCTAAATTGGTGCAGTTCAGCTAAATTTTTTGGTTTTCTGACATGAACTTGTTTCTTCAGCATTGTCAGTTTAAATCAGGACTTTGGGAAGGCCATTCTGAAACCGTAATTCTATCTCAATTTAGCCTTTCCAGACATGTTGGAACACCCAACTGCACCCAAGACCCAACCTCCGGGCTGATGATTTTAGGTTGTCCTGAAGAATTTGGATGTAATCATCCTTTTTCATTGTCCCATTTAGTCTCTGTAAAGCACCATTTTCTTTGGCAGCAAAACAGGCCCATAGCATAATACTACCACCACCGTGCTTGACGGTAGGCTTGGTGTTCCTGGGATTAAAGGCCTCACCTTTTCTCCTCCAAACATATTGCTGGGTATTGTGGCCAAACAGCAACATTTTTGTTTCATCTGACATCACATGGACAAATATAAGACCTTCTGGAGGAAAGTTATGTGGTCAGTTTTGATCTTAATGTGAATGGCGTGGTATGACAATATTAACATAGCGCATACAACAATTGTGTCTAATTGCGAAGCCAGACTATAATCTATCAAGCCTAAAGTCTTGCATAAACAAACATTACCGAAAAGAGTGGGCCTATTGATCTAAATATAGATAGTATCGACACCAAGCTAGGTATTGGCATTGAATCGATAATAGCGTGGTTGAATCGACTCCTTTGTTGTATTTTCAAAATTACTTGATTTTCCTCAGAGTTTATTCGACGGCAAACATAGGTTTTTTTTTTTTTTCAGCACGGTATCTGCGTAGCATATTAGCTATTTTAGTGGTTCTGTTTACATTTTTAGAATTAAAAAAATTGGTTACATTGTTAATTGTTCTTTTTTTTTCTGCAATGGTGACTTTTCTCAGACAATTGTGGGTAGAGGGACGTGAAAGGAAGAATTTATATACCACTACATTGCTTTAAATCAGTATTTTTCAGTAAGGTTCAAGATGTTTATTAGAAATATTCTTCTTTTTACTTTGCAGACAATTTGAGTTTGAACAGTTTCTTAAACTGGATCATATTATTACTTTATTTGACTTATGTGATTAATAATGCCATAATTTAATTACATATACTGATGACATAGTACATAAATGTCTTAAGTGCTTTTCTCGTCTTTTGTTGAGAATAATTGTTGTACATTTTTAGTAGCAGCTTATAGTTTGCTTTGTACATAATTTACGATGTTTGCAGATGCACTAAATCATAAAATTTTAAAATTTTTGATTCAATAAATAATTGAACTGTTCTCTATATCCAACATTATGTATTATTCTAACCAATCTCTTTTGTAACACGGTTAGTGAATGAAGTGTTCTTTTGTTGTTATTTTCCCACTTTTCTACACAATACATCAGCTATGATAACGTTTGCAAGCAGTAGAGAATATGGTGTGTTTCTTGGTCCAGAACATATTTTGCTTTGTTCATTATTGAAATATTTCCTGCCACTTTATTTTGTAAATTTTGTATATGAGTTAAATTTCCAATTAAATGGATAATCTATTACTACACCCACCCTTTATGATGAAAAAGAGATTAAATATTCAATATGTAGCTGCTTAAGCCCATCTTGGACAACCCCTTGGCGAGTAAAGCTGCCTTAACTTCTGTAATGTTTGTTCTCACTTTTAGAAATGTACGCGAGCGAATCCAAACTGTTATTGCAGAGACGTTTGGTTTGGACCAAACTCTGATGTATCTCACCAAGCCCACCTTCTTCTCCCGGATCAACTCTACAACAGCCAAGACCCAACATGACGAGTACTGGCACCCACACATTGATAAGGTATTTGATAGGTTCCGAGTTCTTGATATATTTTGTGTGCTTGGCTTTTGAGCATATTCTCCCTGTGATCGCATTGTTTTTTTCTGGGTACTCAAATTCTAAATTAAGCATAAGTGTCAATATTATTATGAATGGTTGTTTGGCTGGCTGACTGGCGACTAGTCTGCCTGGTGAAGTGCGACCCAAATGAGGACAACCGGCATGGAAAATAATGAATATAAAATGGATGACTTTTTGGGTGCTGACCAAAATGAAAGCCATTTGTACTATAAATACACTGGCTGATTTTATAAATTCCCAGAATTGTAGTAATAACATTGAATACTTGATGACTTCAGAATTACTTTTTGGCTTATTGTGTATGTGTATGATGGCTCTTCCAGTCACTACAATGTTCAGCAGGGATGCCCACACTTTTTGCAGCAGGCAAGCTACTTTTTAAATGATCAAGTCGAGGTGATCTACCTCAATATGTAAATGCATAAATATA
>NC_084618.1:50619710-50647210 GCF_033978795.1 Nerophis ophidion
ATTGTCAGAGACATTTTAAAACAAGCTATTAGTGCACTTTTGTGCATGATGTCCCCAAGATGACATATCACAACAACACAAATTAAAGTGCACTTTTTGTGCAGAACACCACTACAATAGTTTAAAACAAATAAACTGCACTTTTTTGCATAATGTCAAACAAGATATTTCAATAACTGTCAAATAAAAATGAGCTGCATAATAGGAAATCAAATAGTGTTCGTCCCTCGCTATGTGGTAGATTACTGCGGACATTATCTCCTTTTGTTGTTGACTATTTTTTTAATATAGAGTTGATCTGGAAATGTTTGCCTCGGCCTTTTGATTGTGTGGGCGTGTGGCACCGAATAGAGATGTTGAAATGCGGCGTAAGCACTCTTTATTCTCTAGCAGGTGACTTTTCAAATGATGCTACATATTAGCAGTAATGCTACTTTTTTTAGCAACACTTTTGCCCCACACTTGACAAATTACGGTTGTCTGTTCGACATATTTCCCATTTGAAGCCAAACCATCGCCAGACGATGGACCCCCTGTTGTTTTTCTTGAGAATTAATTCTTCCTTCATTTGTTACCAGAGTCGCACCTTCTTTCTCTTGTATTAACACTCGCACGGCTCCCCAAGCATCACAGCTAACGTTACCCATGTTGCTACCTCTCTGCTCCGCGAGGGCGTATACGTATGTGACGTATGACGTGACAGTATGTGACGTATGTAAGGTGCGCTTGTCTGTGAGAAGGAGAGACAGGAAAGACCGACAAGAGCCTCTAATGTAATGCTAGCAACTGCGTGAGAACGTATACTCGAATATCACGATATAGTCATTTTCTATATCGCACAGAGACAAACCCGCGATATATCAAGTATATCGATATATCTCCAGCCCTAGTTGTCGGTATACATCCTTATTCGGGGGAAAGTTATCTATTTCGGTGCTGTCTGTCATTTTGCTCTGTTAATGTCGACAGTCACAAACAAGAATGTTATTCTCGTTATACGTCATCATAGAAGTCTCGAAAGATTGGAATAGACATATTTTATAACATATCTCCAGTCAACCGATTCATGACTTCTCAACCGGACATCGACCAATCCTTACTAGATATAGATCGATCCAGAGGCTCGCCAAACGATGTATTCATATCTCTAAAGTTAAAATCGGTTATTTATTTGCAAAAATTACTTTTTACACCTCTAATGAACAAGTTTAAGCAAACCTGTAGTGACTGTGCAAACATCTGTAAACCTTTCAGTTGTGGCTGATTAAAAAAAAAAAAATCCTTATAGTCATTGTTTTAAACATAAGGGTGCTGCAGATTTTTGTTGTAGAATCAGCATGTAAACCATCATTTCAACTATAAATATATGTACAGTTCCAAACTGTTTTGCACCCTTGAAACTTTCAAAGACAGAAAAAAAAATCATTTGAATTTTAGAACAATCTAAATTGATTAACTTTCATCATCAGCATCATGTTCAATGTAACATTGCCAAAAAAATAAAAAAATAAATATTGTTCGGCCCTTATTTGTGTTGTATGGGAAGATGTTTCCTATGTCGTTGTCCTTTGGCTTCTCTGCTGTGTCATATTGTTTTTATGTGGCTATGATATTTGTTTCCTCATTTACTTCTGCTGGCTCTAAAGTAATTGGACAGGGAGGGAGGGATATGACACTTTGCTCCTTCTTTCTCGGCAGACATTTTGGGGGCTAATTGGCTAACCCCACACTCATTCAAGTATAAATAGTCTGACATTTTTTGACGGCATATTTTCTTCCCATCGACCTTGCAGCTATTAGGGTGTCAAATCATAAATCGTACTTTGACATGATACAATGTGCATTTTTAACATGGTGATTAGGAAACCATAGTGGAGTAAAGGTAAATTTGCTCGCACGACTTTCATGACCTTGGCTTTACCTCAACTTATAGGTGGCCTTGGTATTGTGGTAGGAGACATAATGTGGGGTTAAGGTATTTTTCGTAATCCAGTAATCTATTGATCAGTTTCTTAGAATAATACAGTCATCGGATAAAACAGACTATATCCTCAATGTGTATTTTAGATAATTGATAATTAGATCATTGTCATCAGCATTAAAATTGCACTTTTAAAATGTGTGCATTATTTAAAAAAACAAAAAAAACTTTCCGCTGTTTATTACCACACAGGTCAGGACACCCACATGGATCACGGTTCTCATGTGTGCTCAATTGCAGTGACTGTGGAAATTATGTCCGTGTATTTAAATTTCCGGAACCCACATGCGGTCTGGATTTTATGAATTTTTAATAGTTACACTCATTAAACGATTGCTACGAAGCAATAAAATTTAAACCAAAGCTTTTCTCTAATTTCTTAAATTAAATTAATTGTACACTATTTATATTTTTTTTCATGGGACTCTTCATATACTGAACAAAAATAAAAATGCAACACTTTTGTTTTTGCTCCCATTTTTCATTAACTGAACTCAAATATCTAAAACTCTTACTATTTACAAAGAAGACCTATTCCTCTCAAATGTTATTCACAAATCTGTCTAAATTTGTGAGCATTTCTTCTTTGCCAAGATAATTCATCCCACCTCACAGGTGTGCCGTATCAAGATGCTAATTAAACAGCATGATTATTGCACAGGTGTGCTTTAAGCTGCCCACTAGCCATGATGTTCGTTAAGAAATTATCGATGTCGATGCCATTATCGAATCCTCTTTTCGAACCGATTCTTTATCGAATCTCTTATCGAATCCAGCCATAGATTTTAGGGACTGGGCCGGCACGCTATTTATATGGAGGAAAGGCGGACGTGACTGAGGACAGCATGTGGACGTTAAAGGGTGAAGGTTTCAGGTAAAGGCACGCTCCCAGTGAGCATATAGTGCTGCTATGTGCATCGTAAATAAAATAATTGCCTACAAACACATCACCAACATGGACGAGGTGCCGCTCACTTTCGACATCCCGGTGAAGCACACAGTGGAGAAGAAGGGGACCAGCACGGTAGCGAATCGATACGCACAGCCGGGTAAGAGAAGTCGGCTTTTACTGTTGGACAGAAACTGCCACCTATTGTGATCTTCAAGGGGAAGACGCTGCCCAAAGAAAAGTTTCCAACTGGAGTCATCATTAAGGAATGACGAAGGAACTCCAACTGCTGGACATGGGTGTAAACAGGACGTTCAAAGTGAAGTTGTGAGCGTTATGGGAGCGATGGATGACAGACGAACACAGCTTCACGAAAACTGTGAGGCAGCGTCGGGCGAGTTACGCCACAATTTGTGAATGTATCGTGGATGCTTGAGCTAACGTGTCTACTTGCACTGTTGTTCGAGCTTTCGCATCTTTTCCGAGGAGCCCCACGGCAACGAGACTGACTTTGAAAATGACGAGAGGGAATCTGGCGTGTTTAATGGAGAACTTGCCCAGCTTTTAATTTCGGACACAGAAGATGAGGACTTTGATGGATTTGCGGATGAGGATTGATCAAAAAATGGTATGAGTACATTGATAAATACTTCAATAAAGTACAACCCAACTCAGCTTTGCGCCTGCTGCCTTTTTAAAACAGCGTCCATGCATGCTAGCATATGTTTAACCATGCCTGCGCCCCAAAATACGCTGCTCCCTATTTATGTGTTGAATTCAGAAATAGCACCCGTAACTGACACGGTACCTTTTAATACGGTGCACCCTATGGTCGTGAAATTATAGTATAGTGGCTTTGATAACGGGAACCGGTTCTCAAAAAGGGATTCGAATCCAGGGAATTGGTTCTTTTCTTATCGAAGCATCGGGAGAACCGGTTTTCGAACATCATCCCTACTGCCCACAATAAAAGGCCCCGCTGAAATTTGCAGTTTTATCACACAGCACAATGCCACAGATGTCGCAAGTTTTGAGGGAGGATGCAGTTGGCATGCTGACTGCAGGAAAGTCCACCAGAGCTGTTGCCCATGACTTGAATGTTCATTTCACTACTATAAGCTGTTTCCAAAGACATTTTAGAGACTTTGGGAGTAAATCCAAACATTTTAGAGACTTTTGCAGTAAATCCAACCAGCCTCACACCCGCAGACCACTTATAGCCATGTTAACCTAGGACCTTTACACCCAAAAAGGTGCACCTCCATGATTGTCTGAGGCCAGCCACCCGGACAGCTGCTGCAACAATTGGTTTGCATCACCAAATAATTTCTGCACAAACTGTGAGTAACCATCTCAAGGAAGCTCATCTGCATGTTCGTCGTCCTCATCGGGGTCTCGCCCTTTCTGCAGTTTGTTGTTGTAACTGACTTAAGTGGGCAAATGCTCACGTTCGATGGCGTCTGGGACATTGGAAAGGTATTCTCTTCACGGATGAATCCTGGTTTTCACTGTTCATGGCAGATAGCATACAGTGTCTGGTATTGTGTGGGAGAGTGGTTTTGCTGATGTCAACGTTGTGAATCGTGTGGCCCATGGCAGGCGTATGTTATGGACAACAACCGCAAGTGCCTTTTATTGATGGAACAGAGATACTGTGACTAGATCTTGAAGCCCATTCTTGTGCCATTGACCCAAGACCATCACCTCATGCTGCAGGGTGACAATGCATGGCCCCATGTTGCAAGATTCTGTAGAAAATTCCTGGAAGTTGAAAACATCCCAGTTCTTGCATGGCTAACATATTCACCGGACATGTCAGCTGTTGAGCATATTTGGGATCCTGTGGATCGGCAAAAGCGACAGCGTGTTCCAGTTCCTGCCAATATCCAGCAACTTCGCACAGCTGTTGAAGAGTGGAACAAAATTCTATACGCCACAATCAACAACCTGATCAATTACATGCAAAGAAGATTTTTTGCACTGCGTAAGGCAAATGGTGGTCACACTAGATACTGACTGCTTTTCTGAACCCCCTAGATCCCCAATAAAGCAAAAATGTGAATTTCAGTGTGGCCTTTTATAGCGGGCAACCTAAGGCACACCTGTGCAATAATCATGCTTTTTATTCAGCATCTTAATATGCCACACCTGTGAAGTGGGGCGGATTATGTTACGGTACCGTTACATGATACAGGATTGTGGTGTTTTTTTGTGTAAAAAATGAATTGCCTGCGATGAGGAGGCAACTTGTCCAGGGTGTACACCGCCTTTCGCCCGAATGCAGCTGTGATAGGCTCCAGCACCCCCGCGACCCCAAAAGGGACACGCGGTAGAAAATGGATGGATAAATAAATAGTTTTTTACCGGATGTTGAAAAGATGATGAGGAGGGGTTGATCAATAAATACTTTATTAAAACAAAAAAACACATCCAAACAACTATGGCTGGGCGATATATCGGTATATTGCGGGTTTGTCTCTGTGCGATGTAGAAAATTACTATATAGGGAACTTTGAGTATACGTTCTCACGTAGTTGCTTTAAGCTGTGGGTATTACACTAAAGGCGTTTCCTACTCTTTCTTGTCTCTACTTCTCACAGAGACGTAAACCAAGCGGCACAGACAGGTAGCGACATTGTAACGTTAGCTGTGAAGCTAACGATGAGGTGCGAGTGGTAATACGAGAGAGAGAAGGTGCAAATCTGGTAACAAATGGAGGAAGAATTAATTCCCAAGAAAAACAGCACGGGAGCCATCGTCCGGCGGTGGTTTGGCTTCAAGCGGGAATATGTTCAATATTTATGCGGCAAAAGCGTTGTTACAAAAAGTAGCAGCACTGCTAATGTAGCATCATTTGAAAAGTCACCCGCTAAAAAAATGAAGAGTGCTTGAAACTCTGCATTACTACATCTCTGTTCGGTGCCCCACCAACAAAATACAGAAGCAACTATTTCCAGATCAACACTATGAAAAAAAGTCAACAGAGGGAGATAACGTCCATAGATACCTATTATGCAGATCATTTTTATTTGACAGTTATTGAAATATTTTGTGTGACATCATGCACAAAAGTGCACTTTATTTGTTTTTAACTATTGTAGTGGCGTTCTGTTCAAAAAGTACACTATAATTTAGTGTTTTTTTGATAATTCATCTTTTTGACATCATTCACAAAAGTGCACTTATAGCTTGTTTTAAAATGTATCTGACAATCTTGCCCTTTCTGTTTTGAAATGACATGAATGTGTGTGCCACGTCTTGATAACTGTTTAATAAATACAGTTTTGGTAAATTTACTTAGTTGTGTTTTCCCTCTCTGCATGAAAGTTTAAAATGAGCATATAATAATGCAGTATGAAGAAGAATGTTTTAATCGAGGCACATAGACTCATCATACTGTTGTGATTATATGCATCAAGTGTTCATTCAAGGCTAAGGCAAAATATCGAGATATGTGTATCGTGACATGGCCTAAAAATATCGAGACATTAAAAAAAGGCCATATCGCCCAGCCCTACAAACAACAGTTGTTTGTAGGGCATACTTTTCCTTCTGTCTTCCTTGCGCTCATCCAAATCACCAGTCAGGACACATTCAGTGACTCTCAAACTGTCGTAAAATACAACTCTAAAGCAGGGGATTAAGGCACATGCGTCCATTTTGATCCTCCAGCCGTGCCGTAGCGGGGGAACTTGGCTGCAGTTCACTTGCTACTGATGAGCCATAAGTGAGCCGAAATTGACAAATGAAAGGTTGCCTTATGGAAATATCAGATTCAAAGCCATGGCAAGTTGCTTCTAAAGCAGGAATAGAAATTCTGTATTTCTACAAAATACAAAATCTGGCAAGACACCAACACACAGTAGACTTTGTTTTTAATGTCATCAAATTATGTTTGCTCTTTTTGTGTTGAGCTGTTTAAATAAGTGTAAAGTTAAGAACACATTTCATTAAAGCAAATTGATCGTCTGTTCATGGTGTTAAAACTTGAAAATGATCTGTCTCGGATACACTTATTAATGATGAAAAATTAAGCTTGAATCAGAAATAAAAACAAAAAAGGAACTGGAAAA
This sequence comes from Nerophis ophidion, assembly GCF_033978795.1. Taxonomy (NCBI): domain Eukaryota; kingdom Metazoa; phylum Chordata; class Actinopteri; order Syngnathiformes; family Syngnathidae; genus Nerophis; species Nerophis ophidion. The sequence goes on from NC_084618.1 coordinate 50,626,654, forward strand.
TTATATCTGTGATTAATCGCGGTACTTTTGAGTTAACTATAAACAAAATGTGATTAATCGCAATTATATATTTTAATCGTTTGACATGAAAAAAAAACTTATTGAAGTATGTATATATTGTCTTGAGCACATAAGTGCAGCCTCTCTCCCATGAGCACACCTTCACAGCGCAAAAAAAAGTTTATCACAAAAAGTTTCAATGTAGATTAACTGTACGTGTCTGACTGCTTCTAAAAATTCCCATAAAAAGTTGTACATGTCTCCCTCATGTTTGAAAACATAGTATAACGCCACAGGTAGGAGAAGCTTGATAACATGAAAGTGCTGTAAAACACTGTATAGTACAGTGGGGCAAAAAAGTATTTAGTCAGCCACAGATTGTGCAAGTTCTCCCACTTAAAATGATGACAGAGGTCTGTAATTTTCATCATAGGTACACTTCAACTGTGGGAGACAGAATGTGAAAAAAAAACCAGGAATTCACATTGTAGGAATTTTAAAGAATTTATTTGTAAATTATGGTGGAAAATAAGTATTTGGTCAACCACTCAAAGCTCTCACTGATGGAAGGAGGTTTTGGCTCAAAATCTCACAATACATGGCCCCATTCATTCTTTCCTTAACACGGATCAATCATCTTGTCCCCCTTAGCAGAAAAACAGCCCCAAAGCATGATGTTTCCACCCCCATGCTTCACAGTAGGTATGGTGTCCTTGGGATGCAACTCAGTATTCTTCTTCCTTCAAATACGACGAGCTGAGTTTATACCAAAATGGATACATGGATGATACAGCAGAGGATTGGGAGAATGTCATGTGTTCAGATGAAACCAAAAAAGAATTCGTAGATCACACGCAAAAGGCCCACTATTCGTTCGCGCTACTTTATTGTTTGCACATGCTGTCTAGCGCATGGAATTTAGACCTTAGTAAATCAGGCCCCAAATGTTAGCAGCTCTGTAATTATATATTACATAATTAGTAAAAAAAAAAAAAAAAAAAAAATAGGTAATTGTGCATTATAGGGATATATGGTATTCTGGGGGTATAAAAAAAAAAGTACACTGAACCAAACGAAAATTGTTACTACTAACTGTGATAAGATCCGAGCCACAGATGTTTTTAAACTGTTCCACACCTACTGTTAATGTTAGCAAACCACTAACATAATGTGATTTGGGCCAAACTCGTCCACTTCAGCTCAGCTGTTTACAGCACACTAAGCTCAGCTACTTAAGGTATAGGTAAATGAGCACTCGATTTGCTTACTTAACCACACATACAGCACATTACAGGTAATCTTACCTCATTGTAGCACTAAACAATACATATCTGACACATTTTTTAATGTTATCGGATTTATTGTTATGAGATCATAATTTCTCACATTCATCCTGCCCCCCTGTTTAAGATCTCGATAACTACCAAACCAAGATTATGGCATACTGCACACTAAAGTTAAAAACATTTTGAATGTTGTTGACATTGAATGACTTCATTTTTAAAGTTGACCACAAATACTGTGTGGTAGATGTTACCCATCTACCAGACTTGCTGGTAGATGACATGTTCTAACGTGTACATGCAGTTGTAATTGTTGTTTAACAGTGGCATATCAACTTCATTTCCTATCCTGACACAGCTACATTCATTGGACTAAAGAAGACACATTGCAAGTTCAGTATTTAAGCCAGGGCATCTGACTATCTAAATCAGGGGTCGCCAACCCGTCGATCTGGTCATTTGTGAAAATATTACAAAAACATTTTTTTTTTAACATGACATCCGTGACACCCCCTGTATAGTGACAAAGAGCCCCACCAACAGGCAAACATTTTAACAACTTAAAACTGCACACCTCGCCTCTCTTTCAGCCTCACATCCAGCCACTCTGGACACCCGGCGGCACACTTCCCCCGCTCGTCTCACAAACGCAAAATGAGAAAAAAAATGTTGACCTCAACCAATAATCACAACAAAGCTTTGTCTTAAAAAAAAAAAAAAAAAAAAAAAATATATATATATATATATATATATATATATATATATATATATATATACACACACGTATATACATATACACACATATACAGTATATATTTATATATATGTACATATATATGTATATATGCATGTATGTATATATGTATGCATATGCACATATATGTGTATGCATATATATATGTGTATGTATATATGTATATGTATATATGTATATATGTATATGTATACATATGTATGTATATATATATATGTATGTGTGTATATATATATGTACAAATATATATGTGTATATATATGTACATATATATATATGTACATATATATATATATATGTGTATATATATGTACATATATATATATATGTGTATATGTATATATGTACATATGTATATATGTACATATATATGTACATATATATATGTATATATGTACATATATATGTATATATGTACACATAGATGTCTATATATGTACATATATATATGTATATATGTACATATATGTATGTATATATATGTATATATGTATATGTATGTACACATATATGTCTATATATGTATACATATATGTCTATATATGTATATATGTACACATATATGTATATATGTACACATATATGTCTATATATGTATGTATATATATGTATGTATATATATATGTATATATATATATATATATATGTATATATATATATATATATATATGTATATATATATATATGTATATATGTATGTAAGTATATATATATATGTATATATATTTGTGTATATATATATATTAATTAGAGATGTATATATGTATATATGTACATATATATATGTATGTATATTTATGTATATATATATATATGTATGTGTATATATATATATATATATATATATATATATACATATATACATATATATATATTAGAGACGCATACAACTATGGGGGGGCATTTAGTCTCAATTAGATCTAAGTTCTCAAATCAAATGCTTGTGCTACATAACTTCCTTAGAAGTACACAAATTAATTTTGTCTTAGTTTTCAGCCACATGGTGGTAGTGGTAAGGCAGTTAGCCATATAAATATTGAAACATCCCTTGCCTGCTACCTCTTCCAACAAATATACTGTATCTGACAACTGTTTAGGTCACTGTTTTTTGTTTAGTTTGGGTATTTTTCAGTGAGTCGGTGGCTATAAATTCCTGTGGTGGCATTTTGTTGGCACCATTATACATTCTGATTTGCAGGAAAGGCACAAATGAGAAGTCAACAATGCCAAGTTTCACCCAATGCCATTAAATGTCTCATGAAGCAAGTGTGCTTGAATGTTTGGTCCGGTTTACCAAAATAGAATGCAGCCATCATTCTAAAACCCATCGTGCCTTTGCCTTGTTATTTCAAAATGTGTTGTACTATGAAAATGGTGGTTTGATTGTAGTGTTGCATCAAACCAACAAGTTTGAGTCCTCATTAGATTTTTTTTTACAAAAGAGCACCATTAAGCAGGTGGATTTATAACTTTAAATATTAACCAGATTCTGTGTTTCTTTCGCTTTCTGTCAGGTGACATATGGCTCATTTGACTACACGTCGCTTCTGTACCTGTCTGACTACGGCTCTGACTTCACTGGAGGAAGGTTTGTCTTTATGGACCAGAATGGCAACAAGACAGTTGAACCAAGAGCAGGTAACTACCAACTCAATTGTAATGTTTACTCTATTTTATTTCACTATCATTACACTAGAGGTGGGAGTCTTTGGCCACCTCTCGATTACGATTCAGGAGCTATAATTCGATTAAAATTCGATCATTGATGCAGCTTTAATTTATGTACAATTGATGCAGTTTTACATTTCTTTTCGTTTCACTAAATAGGTGTTCATCTCTTGCAACTTTTGAAAACAGTGTATTTTAAACAAGAAACAGGTGACTTACATTTACTAAATTAATGTAAATGTGTGCAAAACTGGAATGTATGTGCCCTATAATAAAGGAGCTGGTCGGATCTCTCAGTGAGGTGGTTCACTGCAGTCAGCCAAATTTTACAACTGTCAGCACTACTTTATTTAGAGTACGTACATTTATTATCGATTATTGATGTTTACTAATCAATTTTTTAATCGTCTTTGTCCGAATTGCGATGCATCTGAAAATCTATTATTTCCCCCACCTCTACTATACACTATCAGAAATAACACCTGCCCCTGCGGCTTGTTTACTCTTAAGCTTTTTGAAACCACATTAACAGTAAGTAACGTGCGCTAAAAGATTTCATCCCAGGCAGACTTAAAAAGATAAGTGACTAACTTACATTAGGGAATATTACAGTACATTTACCAGACAGTAGTGTAGCAATATGAATAATTCTCTGTAATTGGCAGTAAAGACTTAATAAGATTAAAAGGTGCCACAGATTAAGCTGCACTGTTCTTTTTGTTCCTAGAATGAAGCATTGTCAGCGATGTGTCTGCGAGGACTTCCATGTACAGAAAATGTTTGTTTTGTCAAATCCTTTTGTATAATTTTTTTACTTCAACTTTCTAAAATTATTAATGATCCTAATCCTTTTTCATGTTTCAAGGGTCCTAAGCTACCCTAAATATTATTTTGATTCCACGTAATGCATATCTAATTTTTTAATTTTGTGATGCTCATTTAAGGTGTCCTATCAGTTAAATTGTAAGGATTAAATTATATTAAAAAAATCATATCACGGTTACACTGAAATATTATGAATCAGTTTTATTTAAAAATAGACACACAACATCAATTTTAGGCAAAACATCCATTAAATACTGTTCTGTCTTAAAGAGCCGTATTATTTTCATTGGAGTGTACAGTACAGTTAATCTATAATGGGGCGGTATGGCATAGTGGGTACAGCGGCCGGCCAGAAACCTGAGGGTTGCAGGTTCGCTTCCAACCTATTGACATCCAAAAAATCGCTGCTGTTGTGTTCTTGGGCAGGACACTTCACCCTTTGCCCCCGGTGCCGCTCACACTGGTGAATGAATGATGAATGAATGATAGGTGGTGGTCGGAGGGGGCGTAAGCACAAACTGGCAGCCACGCTTCCGTCAGTCTACCCCAGGGCAGCTGTGGCTACTGATGTAGCTTACCACCACCAGGTGTGAATGAATGTTGAGTCCCACTTCTCTGTGAGCGCTTTGAGTGTTTAGAAAAGCGCAATATAAATCCAAGTTATTTTTTCTATAAAAGGTATGTAAAGATGTGAAAATTTCATATCACTGTTATTGTGATCAAAATGATCATGGTTATCATTATTATCACGGTATTGTTGAATTTGCTCAATAAATACTTATACATTCAATGAAATATTCTAACCAAATTTTATTTGAAAATAAAATAAACAGACACACAACATACTTCCATGGCAGAAGAAACATTAAATATTGATTTGGCTTTTTAAAGAGACAAATTATTTTCATTTGCGTGTTTAAAAATGTTTATCTTCTTTCGTTTTAATTTATAAAGGTTTTTTTAATGATTAAAAAAAGCACTGGCACGCTTCACTTCCAGTTTTATGTGACGTCACACGAGTTCACTTCTAGTTGTCATTATTCCTATTCTTAAGTATACAATAAAGTACACTTTATTGTGGTCTACAAACCATGTAATGGTGGCTCTTTAGTCAAAATGTTGCAAAGATTATATTTGACCGACTATCTTGAAGCCGCTTTCTGACCGTTTTGTAGGCGGTCTTATTTGTCGCATCGATAGTTTTTTAGCCCTTGCACAGTGAATCTACTGACAGATGTAAGGTAGAACTGTACACTACTTTGTAATAGAAATGGCAACAGCGGCGGATGAGTGCCCCACAACAAGAGGATAGAGAAAAATAAGGAGATTATTCACTTAATAATGATAATAATAGATAATAGTTACCATTTTTTTTTAATTTCATAACGTCAATGATAAGCTCCTGAGTGGGCTGTAATGGCAGAGATGTGCAAATTTTCGGGACTTATGCAAATCCCAAATAAGTACCAATAGGTAAGAAAAGTTGGTTTTGCAACAAAACGCCAGATAATGTCTTCTAATAGATACCATTTAGGGGTCCTTATACACACACTATAATAATATTTGTATTTTAAAGCACAACATGTCTGACTACGGTAACTGTAATGCACCGACAATCCCTCAAGCGGTTGCGGCATCTTAGTAAAGTCATACTAAAAATGTCGACACATTTTGGGCGCTGTGTGTAATGTTATATATTCTCAACCTTTACCTGCTGAAGTAATTTTTGAACGGACGTCTGCAGTCTACATGTAACTCTTATTTGTGACTGCCATCTACTGATCACACTTGTCATCCATGCACCAAATAGAATTGCTTTAAGGTCACAACCAGAATTAATCTGTACGTTAGGCGTAACTAGTTAGGCGTACTGTCGATTTTTGAGAAAATGAAAAGATTTTAAGTGCGCCCTATAGTCTGAAAAATACGGTACAACTGAGAAAATGAGAAGAAAAGACAATATTTTATCAGTGTAAAATATACATAAAGAATGTACCTAATGTAAAGTAATTTAAATTAAATGACTGTGAATGTTTGCATGCAGAATGACATAGCCAGTTTAATTTAAATATAGTTAGGATTTTCTTGTTACCATTTTTTCAATTTTCATTGCGTCAATCGTTTTCATTACAATACAATGGAATATAATTGGTTTTAGAATCTATGTCATTTCATGTCAAATGTTAAAGTCATTATCGCCTTATACATATTCTCCCTATATTACGTTATTTAAATCCTTTGGTACTGTGGTTCTCAAATAGGGGTACGCGTACCCCTGGGGGTACTTAAAGGTATGCTAAGGGGTACGTGAGATTTTTTTAGAAATAACAACAATTCAAAAATCCTTTATGAATATATTTATTAGGGGTGTGGGAAAAAATCGATTCGAATTTGAATCGCGATTATCACAATGTGCGATTCAGAATCGATTCTCATTTTTAAAAAATCGATTTTTTTTTGTTTTTTTATCAATCAAACAAAACAATACACAGCAATACCATAACAATGCAATCCAATTCCAAAACCAAACCCTACACCAGAACTGCAATAAACAGAGCATTTGAGAGGAGACACAAACAGGACACAGAACAAACCAAAAGTAGTGAAACAAAAATGAATATTATCAACAACAGTATCAATATTAGTTATAATTTCAGCATAGCAGTGATTAAAAATCCCTCATTGACATTATCATTAGACATTTATTAAAAAAAAAAAAGAACAATAGTGTCACACTGGCTTACACTTGCATCGCATCTCATAAGCTTGACAACACACTGTCCAATATTTTCCCAAAGATAAAATAAGTCATATTTTTGGTTCGTTAAATAGTTAAAATAAATTTACATTATTGCAATCAGTTGATAAAACATTGTCCTTTACAATTATAAAAGCTTTAAAAAAAAAATCTACTACTTTGCTAGCATGTCAGCAGACTGAGGTACATCCTGCTGAAATCCTATGTATTGAATGAACGAAAAATCGTTTTGAATCAGAAAAATATTGTTTTTGAATCGAGAATCGCGTTGAATCGAAAAATTTGATTTATAATCAAATTGCGACCCCAAGAATCGATATTGAAATGAATCGTAGGACACCCAAAGATTCGCAGCCCTAATATTTATTGAATAATACTTTTCATAAACTGTGAAAATAAATACAACAATGCAATATTCAGTATTGACAGCTAGATTTTTTGTGGACATGTTCCATAAATATAGATGTTAAAGATTTCTTTTTTTGTGAAGAAATGTTTAGAATTAAGTTCATGAATCCAGATGGATCTCTATTAAAATCCCCAAAGAGGGCACTTTAAGTTGATGATTACTTCTATGTGTAGAAATCTTTATTTATAATTGAATCATTTGTTTATTTTTCAACAAGTTTTTAGTTATTTTTATATCTTTTTTCCAAATAGTTCAAGAAAGACCACTACAAATGCGCAATATTTTGCGCTGTTATACAATTTAATAAATCAGAAACTGATGACATAGTGCTGTATTTTTCTTCTTTATCTTTTTTTTTTCAACCAAAATGCTTTGCTCTGATTAAGGGGTACTTGAATTAAAAAAATGTTCACAGGGGGTACATCACTGAAAAAAGGTTGAGAACCACTGCTTTAGTATTGAAAACATTTTCCAAGTCAGTTTCATCTTTCTGGCAGTGTTGCTCCCTTACTACATGACATCATGTCCTGATGTTCACTTTGTACTTCTGCTGTATACTTTCATCCTATTCCATTATCCCATTCCCTTGACCTCTCATCAGTACAAGAAAAAACAGTCATACTCCAAAAAGTCTGTCACGCGTCACTGTCTGTCAAACTCTCACGTGAGCAGGCAATGTACAGCTGGGAGACATCCTGGGTTTTTTTCCTAAAATGGAGTAGTGAGGGACGCTGACTGATGGACAAGGAAATAATGAGTGATTTTGACTTGCCCATTGACTCGTCCCCTGTCACAACTGTGTGCGAATAGTGTAGAAGCTTGAATCAATGAAGTGCGAATAATCTCTTCACAATTTAGAGAAGTCGGACACCTTTGGTCCCAAACTCTTTGAAACATGTCATATGATGTAGGAGAGAAAAGAAGGTTCACGTGAAAAGTAAGATGACACCTGTCTCTTCAAAAGTTTTCCTGACTGATGTTTAATTCCCAGCAGTGTTAAAGAACCCTTTTAGAATCATAATATGCGAGAACTCACAAAGCAACCAATCCAGAATGCCTCAAACAAACATCTCGTGCACCAATAGCCCAGATAATTTATTTCATTTAAAAACAGACCTTCACCTCAAGCAAGCATGAAGGTTGGCTGGATTGTTTTGACTTGGCAGAAGTTTGATTTGCACAGGTGACCTGATCTAATTATGTTTCTAAGATGTCATTAAAACTCCAAGATGACAATCAGCCCTGCTGAGAGAGATAAAGTTAAAGACACTAATAATGACATTTAAAGCCATGGGATGAAAGTACAGGCTAAGGAGGATTAGAGAACAATAATAACTTAATTATAGCATCAATAAATGCAATCGTGTTCCGTATGGGGTAAGGGAAAGACCGTGGACACAGAATATAATCTGACGAGAGGTGAACAATAGAAATGTGATTGAGGAGATACCTGGCACAAAGAGTACCAATGGTATCTTATTACCGACAGCACCCACATTATACCTGCAGTTCTCCTGTGGGGGTGCTTATTTAAAATTGTTACATTCTTATCTTGTTGCACTGCAAAGTGTTTAAAGTAAAGTTTGGACTGCAGTCAATAGTGTAGTGTTTAAGGAGTATATGAATATTTAATTCTGCCAAATGAATTAGTCTGGGGCTGTGTTTCCTTGGCCTCTTTATGTTTGTGTGGAATCGTGGCTCAAGCTTTTTGATGAAAAAAATCATATTTATTTATATTTTAATGAGATGCCTTAATGAATGTTTTATCCACTATTGGTGAGAGTCCACACATTGATGATCTTGTGAAAAAAAATCCTAATATTTTCTTATAAACTACATCTCTGTATAAAGCCAGACAAAATGTGAAGCTAAATGTGAAACCTATTTTCAGCCGGATCTGATCCAAAATTCCAATTTAAAGTTTACGTTGAGATGCTTAGAAATCCGGAAAGTATTCACAGCGCTTCACTTTTTCCACATTTTGTTATGTTACAGCCTTATTCCACACAAGAATATATTTAATTTTTGTTCTCAGAATTCTACAGACAATATCCCATAATGACAATATACTTTTTTTTTGTTTGTGCAAAACTTTTTGGGGGGAATTTTGCCTATTGTTCACAATCATTATGAGAGACAAGAAGACTTTGTAGTATTTTTTGCATCCGAGCATGTAAAACTTGGGCCCTTTCTTGGTGGCTAGCAATGCAGCTAATGGGAGCAATCAATTCTACCTCTCAATCACTTTAAAAATGGATTAAAAACTGTCAACAGTACTTAATTTATGTTCTGTAACCTTTATAATAAACAAACTGTAGTGACATTGTTATTGTAAGAGCAAACACTGAGGAGCTCTTTTTCTAGCTTAGTAACATATCGACGTGCTAAGGTATGAGCCGTAGAAGCTAACAATGGCAAAAGATAAGCTTGCGTCTACGTCAGCACGATACGCGTTTGAGTTTGTAATGCACAAAACAATGTGTTTAGACACCAATCCTACTGACTGAAAAATATATACAATCATATTACAGTATCTGTAAAGTGTTAGCCCACATTTCGTGTTTTGTTTGTACACAGCTAGCCAGACAGCATTTTGCAGCTTCGAGTCACTTTCATCTCTCTCTCGGCTTCCGTCTGCCTCAACGTCTCACTCTTCCTTCATGCTGGCTTCTAGAAGCCGCCATGAGATCAAGGAGATAGGGTTGTGAATCCTCATTTGCCCAAAAGTAGTCGTCTTCGCTGTTTGATACCAAATCTGCCATGATTAGAACACACACATGCCTTTGTTTCCGGAAGTAGGACACACAGTTGTTGCCAGAAGTCGGAAGTGCACTGCTATGGAAATAGAAATTAATGTGCCGTGGAATTAGTTCCGACAATGATTAAAAATGTAAATATTACTGAATTTTTCGGACTATAAGTCGCAGTTTTTTTCATAGTTTGGCCAGGGGTGCAACTTATACTCAGGAGCGACTTATGTGAGAAATTATTAACACATTACCGTAAAATATCAAATAATATTATTTAGCTCATTCACGTAAGAGACTAGACGTATAAGATTTAATGAGATTTTGCGATTAGGAGTGACACATTGTTTGGTAAACGTATAGCATGTTTTATATGTTATAGTTATTTGAATGACTCTTACCATAATATGTTACGTTAACATACCAGGCACCTTCTCAGTTGGTTATTTATGCGTCATATAACATAAACTTATTTAGCCTTTTGTTCATTATTCTTTATTTATTTTAAACTGCCTTTCTAATGTCTATTCTTGGTGTTGGGTTTTAACAAATACACTTCCCCAAAAAATGCGACTTATACTTCATTGAGACTTATATATGTTTTTTTCCTTCTTTATTATGCATTTTCGGCAGGTGCGATTTATACTCCGGAGCGACTTATATGCCGAAAAATACGGTAGATATTTTTATGAACGTGTCTGTTACTACATTATATATACACTTGAAGTGTGTATATAAAACATTAATGGAGGGTTTTGAAGTTGTTTTAGAGAGCTTTGAAGGTTACAACAGTGACTCCCATTAGCTGTATCTTTCAAGCACTTTTTATCATCTTTAAAACCCCCCCCAAAAAAGACATACCGGTATGTCTTCTTGTCCGTCAAAATGATTTTGAACGATAGGCAAAATTCCAAAAAAACTGCAGTTTAAGTCTTTTTGAATATGATCCCACAAGCTCGGCACACCTATCTTTGGATAGTTTCGCCCGTGCCTCTTTGTAGCACTTTTCAAGCTCCATCCATCAGGTTGGATGGGAAGCGTTGGTTTTCATCCAAGATGTTTCCGTACATTGCTGCATTCATTCTTAGTCTAGTCAGGAATGTGACCAAGAACCCGATGGTCACTCTGTAAAAGCTACAGTATTCCTCTGTGAAGACAGGAGAACCTTCCAGATGGTCAACCATTTCTGCAGCAATCCACCAATCAGGCCTGTATGGTACAATGGCCAGACGGAAGCCATTTTCTAGAAAAAGTTTGCCAAAATGCACCTGAATGATTCTCAGACCATTAGAAACTAAATGATCTGGTCTAATGATGCAAAGATCGACCTCTTTTGTGTAAATGCTAGGCATCATGTTTCGAGGAAACCATGCACCGCTCATCACCAAGCCAATACCATCCCTACAGTGAAGCATGGGGCTGGTAGCATCATGCCTTGGGTATGTTTTTCAGCGGCAAGAACTGGGCGACTTATCGGGATAGAGGGAAAGATGGAGGCAGTAATGTAAAAAGACATCCTTGATGAAAACCAACGCTCTCTATCCAGCTGCATAGAGCAATGGGTAAAACTGTCCAAAGATAGGTTAAGCTTGTGGCATCGTATTCAAAAAGACTTGAGGCTGTAATTACTCCCAATGGTGCATCAACAAAGGAGTGAGCAAAAGCTGTAAATACTTATGTACAAATGATTATTTATTTATTTATTTTTTTAAATCAAATTGCACAATTTAGCGGGCGCCGCGGGAGGTAAAGGCCACTTGAGACTGGTTCGCACAAAGTTTCACTTCAGATTCAAGTTTTAATCATGAGACTAAATTTGTAGTTAGTGTTTTTTCCAGCATTATACAAGATTGCAATATGGTTTTTAACTATTAGCTGCCAAGGGTATGTGGGCTCCAAATCCACTAAACTATGGTGTTAAGTAAAGGCCACTAAATATAGGCCTGTGGAACCGCAAGTTTGAGACACCTCAACTGTTTGCAGTTATTATTCATATCATTCTTCTACTATAATCTTACAATTAGCATATTTTGCTAAATACCCACTGCCACCATAAAATATTAACACAAACCGTGTATATTAAAACTTATTTTTCAGTTTTACCTTTCAATAAAACGCAATGTTAAAAAAACTACTGTCTAGTTACACGACATTAAAACGTTCACACATTGACATCATACCCCTTGCAAAACAATCTATAAAATAAAAGCATTACAGTGTTAATCTGGATTTTACCACAGATATTAACAAATTACACCCATATTGTTTTAGAATGCTACCGGAAGAGAGATTTACGCATGCTTTAAAAATTGTTGTCATTGTAGTCAGGAAGAGAAAAAAATACCAGAGCTGCTCTTTTAGATATTGGTATAAATATCGTAATGTTCAATCAATCAATCAATGTTTACTTATATAGCCCTAAATCACTAGTGTCTCAAAGGGCTGCACAAACCACTGCGACATCCTCGGTAGGCCCACATAAGGGCAAGGAAAACTCACACCCAGTGGGACGTCGGTGACAATGATGACTATGAGAACCTTGGAGAGGAGGAAAGCAATGGATGTCGAACGGGTTTAACATGATAATGTTAGACCCGATAATGTTAGATAATGTTGGTGGAATGACGATGAGGAAGGATAAACGATGGATGCACGAATCAGCCTTTTACTGGCATCTACAATACAGCCCTCTATGCCTTAAAGCAAGACGTACTTGGCAACGGCAGCATTGGAAAATCTTCTGACTTGGACTGGCTCTAACTCACAGGTAAACTCTCAACCTCTAAATAACAGTCACCACACAAAAACAAAAGAATCAAAATAAAAATATACAGAAATGTAGGAAAAAAATTTCACCACACTGCTATTGCTTTATTATCTATAATTTAACTTGAATATCTGGCATCAGCGGGAATAAAATGATTGGCGTGAACCCCTCTTATCTTCCAGTATCTTTGACTATGTTGGGGGAGGCGGAACCACTACATACATACACGGTGCATCAAATTTGCAGGGAAAAAGGTGATAGTTTAAAAAAAATGAATCTTCACCGCAAGGTGTTTAATATTTATTCAGGTGCTTTTTAGTTTGTAGAGACTTTGATAGGTCATCGTATTTAGTATTTGTATCCTCAATATTCCAACTACAGCTATAAAACAATACTATGAGAAATGTTGTTCACAAATTATAATTTAGAATGTGAAAATTGAACATCTAGGGCTCGTGTAAAGGACACTAGGGAAATTTGGGGCTTTCAAGGCATTAAATTGCAATTCTTTCTTATTTTTTTTGAGAAGGGGCTCACGTTTGAGGTTTTTTTTTGTATTTCCCAGATCACATTCCGGATTCATAGCACCACTGTATTGAACAATAGCTGTTTATATTCTGAAGCCATGAATAAATAAATGATACAGTGTGTTGATTACTGCATGTTTTGTAAGGAGGACACTGGAGTAAAGGTTTAAGATTCAAGACTGTATATCACTCACTCGTACTGTCAGTGTTGTAGCGTTTCTGCAGAGGAATGTCCCCAGGCTGGCCTGCGAAAGTTACCAAGATAAAAATAAATACACAGTCGTCTATCAGCCAATTATTATTTTAACCACTGGGGAAACCTAAGGTAATACCAATGATCAGTCCACCCCAGATGGTTTGTTTAGTGAAACAATTTGAAATCAAACAACTATCTGACGAATAAATCTGTGCTATTTAGTCTTACTTTTCTCATTTATATTCAAAGTCAGACAGTACTGCGTGTCCTGTTCAGTGTCATGAAAGGGAAAGACTGCAGCCTGGACCCTCAACTGCAAGGTAATTATGAATGGGACATTGAGCGCGAATTGATCCCTCACTAGATTAATAAAATTCAGCTAAGTGAATCACAACACCACCAATGGCCCAGGACAATTATCCTTGCAAAAATATTGTGGGACACTAAAGCAGCAAACCATAAAACTGCAACTCCCTGTAAGAAGTTCAGCAACTCCTCAAGGTTACATTTCTTTGCTAAATACACCATAAACAAAGCAATACGGCTAACCTACTGAAAAGTGGCTTTTAATTGGGATTCGATTTGGGGACTAAACGGTTAGTTGAATGTTATCCCTTTTAACCAATTTGTTAACCAAATCTTTTTAAGGTTCCTCAACGAGCAATAAAAGTGCAATAAGTAGAAAAAGATGTGCCAATAAGTGAAAGTACAGAATCAATTTCATGTTTGCAAAACACTTGTAGGCGACATAATTTATTATGACATGTTAGATTTACCTTTTCTAAACTGCTGCAAATTGACATGAGTTGAATGAATCTGACGTTTTGTTTTTTGAAAGCCTGTGCCTGCTTTCAGTTAATAGTATCTATCTCTTCCAATAAAGGTGTATCTGACTCAGAGGCTATTAATAATGAAGTCTTCAATACAGTTTACATCTTCATCCAACTAGGCCTGACTATTAGACAAGTAACAGCGATAATTCATAAAAGGATCGTCGTTCAGTCAACATTCGTCTTGCTCAATGGCCTTGTAGATAGTGTCCGCCCTGACATTGGGAGCTTGTGAGTTCAAACCCCGGCCAAGTCATACCAAAGACTACAAACATTGGACCCATCGCCTCCCTGCTTGGCACTTAGCATCAAGGGTTGGAATTTGGGGTTAAATCACCAAATGATTCCCGAGCGCGACGCACGCTGCTGCTCACTACTCCCCTCACCTCCCAGGGGGTGAATATCGGGATGGGTCAAATGGAGAGGACAAATTTCACCACACCTAGTGTGTGTGTGTGTGTGTGTGTGTGACAATCATTGGAACTTTAACTTTTAACTTTAATTCGCCTTTAATGTTACACAAAACACGATTCTTAATGTTGCATCTCATCTTTTGAGCGCGTCATCTCACAGCATCACGCCAAGACACTTTGCAGCCTTTGTGACTCATTTCAACCTATTTATGAGCCTCTGGGTTTAATCGGCACATTTGCTGTCTTTGTTTCAATGTTTTGCACATTATGATGGTGTTTTGTCTGTTACATGTGGCAGCAAACTCCTATGTTGGCACTGTTGCCAAAATAGGTGCATCTTTTTCTACTCGAGTCCTGCTCCTGCTCTGTTTAGCATCTTGTTTGAATTACATTTTGATCAAACTGAGTTTCAGAAGTCAAATAATTAATTCAGTCACTGCAAATCAACCAATCCATCAATCAAACAAATTTGAGTAATAAAAAGTTTTTCATACATTGAAAATGCAACACAAAGTGCCTTACAGAATTATAAACAATGTCCCAATAACCAGTAACCTCCCTTTCCCCTTAATGTCCACGTGCACACACATAAATTAATGTATGGCTGAGCACAGAGGAGCCAGGTTGGTAAACACTATCAAATAAGCAGTCTGCATCAGGACCACTGACACATGGTACCCCCTGCAGCCATGGCTGCAGGGGTTACCATGTGTCACTGATGAAACACTGATGAAAAATAAGGCAATACAATATAAAACTGAAATAGAGTAAGAGGATTACTGGTAATAAAATAACAACACAATACTAAATAAAATGAATACATTAAATAAATGTTAAAGTGTGCTCTTAAAAACTGCTCTTCAGTCGTTCAATCAGGGTTAGTCAACTAAATTATTTTGTGGGCCACATTTCAAGAAAGCTAAAAAACCATGTGGCCAGAACTTTTTCCTTCACTATTTTTTCCTCTTCTGTATATTACATATACATATGTTATATTACATATAACATCTTCCACTACAGTGGACATTTGACTTTTACATGTTTTTTTTTATTGTAGTTTTAATATATAGATGGATAATACTGAATAGATGGGAAAAACATAATACTTTGGGAACGATGAGGAGACCAGTGCTGGAAGGAAAACGGCATATTTGAAAGATCAGAAGGCCCAAAATCAGTGAGACATTTATCAACCGTAGGAAGATCTTTAAAATTGATTCAAAAACACACAGGGAGCCAATGCAGTGTGTTTAAAAATGGCATAATGTGGGCCAGCCTTGTGGTCTTAGTCAGGACACATGCAGCTAAAATTTGAAGTAATTGTAAAGATGACATCATCTTTTTTGGGAAAAAATCGATTCGAATACAAATCGAATCGAATACACTGTGCGATTCAGAATCGATTCTCATTTTTTAAAAATCGATTAATTAATTAATTAATTTTTTATTTTTTTTTATTTTTTTTATCAATCCAACAAACCAGTACACAGCAATACCATAACAATGCAATCCAATTCCAAAACCAAACCTGACCCAGCAACATTTAGAACTGCAATAAACAGAGCAATTGAGAAGACACAAACACGGCACAGAACAAACCAAAAGTAGTGAAACAAAAATGAATATTATCAACAACAGTATCAATATTAGTTATAATTTCAGCACAGCAGTGACTAAAAATCCCTCAATGACATTATCATTAGACATTTATAAAATAAAAATAAAAGAACAATAGTGTCACAGTGGCTTACACTTGCATCGCATCTCATAAGCTTGACCACACACTGTGTCCAATATTTTCACAAAGGTAAAATAAGTCATATTTTTGGTTTGTTGAATAGTTAAAACAAATTTACATTATTGCAATCAGTTGATAAAACATTGTTCTTTACAATTATAAAAGCTTTTAAAAAAAAAAAAAATCCACTACTCTGCTTGCATGTCAGCAGACTGGGGTAGATCCTGCTGAAATCCTATGTATTGAATGAATACAGAATGGTTTTGAATCGGAAAAATATTGTTTTTGAATCGAGAATCGAATCGAGAATTGAAGCGAATCGAATCGAAAAAAATCGATATATTATCGTGACCCCAAGAATCGATATTGAATCGAATCGTGGGACACCCAAAGATTCACAGCCCTAATACATACATAACACATATAGTGTTGAAAAAAGATAAACATATATCATTAAAGCAAGTCCCCAACAGAATGGCTGAAAAACAAAATCCGCATTTGGAATGGCCAAGTCGGGGCCCAGACCTCAACCCAATAGAAATGCAATGGATTGACTTGAAGAAGGCCTTTTTTACATATGCCATATTTTGTCAACTATCACTCTAGAGTTTTTTTTATTTTCTCCATAAAGGCATTGAAGATCAAATCAAAGAAATGTTATTGTTTTAGACAAATCAAATTTCGCAATACCCTTGACCTAGATGAAGATCAGATCATTATTCTTTTTCTTTGGGTACACTTTTTGACATGCACCTCTTTATTTTTGTTCTATTAAGTTTTTTGGAGAGTGCGTGTTTTCCTGTATTTTTTACCAGATCATACAAACCCTGTTTCCATATGAGTTGGGAAATTGTGTTATATGTAAATATAAACGGAATACAATGATTTGCAAATCATTTTCAACCCATATTCGGTTGAATATGCTACAAAGACAACATAGTTGATGTTCAAACTGATAAACATTTTTTTTTTGCAAATAATCACTAACTTTAGAATTTGATGCCAGCAACACGTGACAAAGAAGATGGGAAAGGTGGCAAACAATACTGATAAAGTTCAGGAATGCTCATCAAACACTTATTTGGAACTTCCCACAGGTGTGCAGGCTAATTGGGAACAGGTGGGTGCCATGATTGGGTATAAAAGCGGCTTCCATGAAATGCTAAGTAATTCACAAACAAGGATGGGGTGAGGGTCACCAATTTTTAAGCAAATCTACGGTCCGTAAAATCATCATAAGGTTCAGAGAATCTGGAGAAATCACTGCACGTAAGCGATGATATTACGGACCTTAGATATCTAAGGCGGTACTGCATCAAAAACAGACATCAGTGTGTAAAGGATATCACCACATGGGCTCAGGAACACTTCATAAAACCACTGTCAGTAACTACAGTTGGTCGCTACATCTGTAAGTGAAAGTTAAAACTCTACTATGCAAAGCAAAACCCAGTTAATCAACAACAACAAGGAACGCCGCCAGCTTCGCTGGGCCAGAGCTCATCTAAGATGGACTGATGCAGAGTGGAAAGATGTTCTGTGGTTTTACAAGTCCACATTTCAAATTATATTTGGAAACTGTGGACGTGGTGTCCTCCGGAACAAAGATGAAAATAACCATCCGGATTGTTATAGGCGCAAACTTCAAAAGCCAGCATCTGTGATGGTATGGGGGTGTATTAGTGCCCAAGGCATGGGTAACTTACACATCTGTGAAGGCACCATTAATGCAGAATGGTCAACACAGGTTTTGGAGCAACATATGTTGTCATCCAAGCAATGTTATCATGGACGCCCCTGCTTATTTCAGCAAGACAATGCCAAACCACGTGTTACAACAGTGTGGTTTCGTAGTAAAAGAGTGCGGGTACTTTCCTGGCCCGCCTGCAGTCCAGAACTGTCTCCCATGGAAAATGTGTGGCACATAATGACGCGTAAAATACGACAGCAGAGTACCCGGGCTGTTGAACAACTGAAGCTCTACATAAAACAAGAATGGGAAAGAATTCCACTTTCAAAGCTTCAACAATTTGTTTCCTCAGTTCCCAAACGTTTATTGAGTGTTGTTAAAAGAAAATGTGATGTAACACCCTTTCCCATCTACTTTGGCACGTTTTGCAGCCATGAAATTCGAAGTTAATTATTATTTGCAAAAAAATAAAAAATAAAGTTTAGGAGTTTGACCATCAAATATGTTGTCTTTGTAGCATATTCAAATGAATATGGGTTGAAAAGGATTTGCAAATCATTGTATCCCATTTATATTTACATCCAACACAATTTCCCAACTCATATGGAAACGGGGTTTGTATTTAGATCGACATACTTTTTTTGCCACTCCATGACAAGAAAAACTGCAAATGCGTGTTTTTCTGATAAGTCGCAGTTTTTTTCATAGTTTGGCCGGGGGTGCGACTTATAATCAGAAACGACTTATGTGTGAAATTATTAACACATTACCGTAAAATATCAAATAATAATATTTAGCTCTTTCACATAAGAGACTAAACGTATAAGATTTAATGGGATTTAGCGATTGGGGTGACGGATTGTTTAGTAAACGTATAGCATGTTCTATATGTTATAGTTATTTGAATGACTCTTACCATAATATGTTACGTTAACATACCAGGCACCTTCTCAGTTGGTTATTTATGCGTCATATAACGAACACTTATTCAGCCTGTTGTTCACTATTCTTTATTTATTTTAAATTGCCTTTCAAATGTCTATTCTTGGTGTTGGGTTTTATCAAATACATTTCCCCCAAAAATGCGACTTATACATGTTTTTTTCCTTCTTTATTATGCATTTTCGGCAGGTGCGGCTTATACTCCGAAAAATAAGGTATCCTAAAAATGTTTATTAGATATTTGTCGTCGTCCCTCAACCTGCTCTGCTGATTATGTTGCATCTGCCAATTCATTTTTTTTACGGGAGATTATTTTCAAAGATTATTCTGTTCTGCCGTTGTCTTAAAATGTTTAGCTAATTGAGAGATTGAAATTTCTGCCTTTTCGGCAACATGAAACAAGCAAACTTGCAGTTTTTCAGTTGCTGATTTGAACTCAACATGCATGCACGCACATATGGAATGTGTTTTGTGACTTTTTTACGCTTTTAGACTTATCTTTACACGATATAGAATTATAACTTACAAAGTGACTGTGTAAACACATTTGTAAAGCGTGTGTGTGCATATTCGTGTGTGTGTGTATGCCAGAGTGTGTGTGTGTTGTTTTCACAATTTATTTTCATTTGAAAGAAAGTAGGACAAAAATGATTTTTTCCCCCCCTTCATTAATTTTAATTCACACAGAAGAGACAGGTGTGACAGGTGATTGGCAACAGGTCATTAACTAGTTCACTGAAGCAGCTTCATTCATTAATGATCCAAATTTTTCCTTAATAATCTTTTGTCCAAGTTAGAAATAGTTAATCAGATGGCCAAATGATTAGAGTAGACATAATATTTCCTGAAACTACCTACAGTAATCTATTTGTTGTTCCAGTTTTTTCTCTTTGTGTTCAGTTTTGTAGCGCTAAAATATGCAAAAAAAAAATGCATTGATAATTTATACTGTACTGTAATTAAGTAAACAACAAGTTTATATAAATTTAATTTATATATTTTCATACATT